>NC_074706.1:11139987-11439987 GCF_029448725.1 Salvelinus fontinalis
GGGTGTGTGAGAACCCCCCCCCCCCCCCCAGCTGATTGGACTCAGGGAGGGAGGGGGGGAGGGTGTGGAGAACCCCCCCCCCCCCCCCAGCTGATTGGACTCAGGGAGGGAGGGTGAGGAGGGTGTGTGGAGAAACCTCCCCAGCTGATTGGACTCAGGGAGGGAGGGGGAGGAGGGTGTGTGGAGAACCCCCCCCCCCCCCCCCCCCCCCCCCAGCTGATTGGACTCAGGGAGGGAGGGTGAGGAGGGTATGTGGAGAAACCTCCCCAGCTGATTGGACTCAGGGAGGGAGGGGGAGGAGGGTGTGTGGAGAAACCTCCCCAGCTGATTGGACTCAGGGAGGGAGGGGGAGGAGGGTGTGGGGTGAAACCTCTCCAGCTGATTGGACTCAGGGAGGGAGGGGGGAGGAGGGTGTGTGGAGAACCCCCCCCCCCCCCCCCAGCTGATTGGACTCAAGGAGGGGGGAGGAGGGTGTGTGGAGAAACCCCCCCAGCTGATTGGACTCAGGGAGGGAGGGGGAGGAGGGTGTGTGGAGAAACCTCCCCAGCTGATTGGACTCAGGGAGGGAGGGGGAGGAGGGTGTGGGGTGAAACCTCCCCAGCTGATTGGACTCAGGGAGGGAGGGGGAGGAGGGTGTGTGGAGAAACCTCCCCAGCTGATTGGACTCAGGGAGGGAGGGGGAGGAGGGTGTGGGGTGAAACCTCCCCAGCTGATTGGACTCAGAGAGGGAGGGGGAGGAGGGTGTGTGGAGAAACCCCCCCAGCTGATTGGACACAGGGAGGGAGGGGGGAGGAGGGTGACATCAAACTCTTTCTTAGACTCGCTCACTTTCCTCCCTCTTCATTCATGTATATGCGTGTTCATGCAATACACCTCCAATCTCTCTCCTCTCTCTCTTTCGCTCACACACACACACACACACACACACACACACACACACACACACACACACACACACACACACACACACACACACACACACACACACACACACACACACAGTTTGTCTGCTCTCTCTCTCTGATGGCACCATGCTGTGCGGGGTGTGGATTTATTTATTCCCCTGATCATCAGAGCAGCTCCAAGGTAAATAGTGGGTGTCAGAGATCCAATTTACCGTCCGGTTGTATTAACCATGCACCAGGCTCCTGGCCATGCCTGGGTAATGGGCCTCTAGCTGGGGAAATGACCGACCACAGCCCCCCTCTCCCCACTGATCCTGGTAATGAATCTGCATGCGTGGGTGGGTAGGTGGTGGGCTCAAGCACATCTGGATGGGAATGAGGTGATAAATCAACGTTTGCCCTCGGTGCCCGCCATGCGATGCTCCAGTCACTGAGCATGAAGGGCAGCTGAATGGCAGGGGATGAGGAGGTACGGCGGTATGGAGCGTGTTCTGTTGTCCTCTATAGAGGCCGTAGGGAGAGACCGACATCGCACCATACTGTACACACAGTCCAGTTCATGATCTGATGGAAGTGGTCTGTATCGTATACTAATACAAGAGATTTGATCATATTTGGGGTTTTTAAAATGTGATATCAGAGAAATGTTAATATATATTAAGGATGATTTGGTATTTAATATGTATGGCATAATATAGGGATGTATATGGTATAGCTCTTGCCAAATGTATTTTGGATGAACACGACAGACCACAGCTAATTACACCGGCACAGATGTTCATAGGGGTCCTGACGGACTACCCCTCACACCCCAGGCTCACACACTTTGATCAATCACCTCCATTTAATCCTCCTGCTGGACTTGTGCCAAGCTACTAGTCTAGCTAGAGCTAGCGCCTGAAAACACCACTCACATTCACGCTGCGGAAAATACTGAAAAGTGTTCTTATTTTGCATCATCAACATTTCTATGCAAATCTGAAATCATCTTGTAAAAGTCCTCTTTAGTTCCCCTTCATCAAACAGTGATGCTGTGAAGACATTGGGTTAGCTAGCTAGCGCTTATCGCCATCTTGCCCTGCCCTGACTCCCATTCCAGTGCCGTAATGACTTGGGCTTTTCCTAGAATCCCTACATGCATTCTCTGGTATTTCAAGATCCTCTTAATGACTGTAGGACTGCGTCCCAAATGGCACCCTATTCTCTTAACGGTGCACTCCTTTTGACCAGGGCCCTATGTAGGGAATAGGGTACTATTTGGGACACTGACTAGATCATCTGTTTGTAATCAATGGCCCAGTCTAATGGACCCAGGAGTGGATTTACACTAAATAAAGAGGGAGGGACAGATCCCATTGTTCTCCTCAGCTGTGAGAGGAGTGGGGGATCAAAGCTTGAGTGGCAGAGAAAAGAAGGGTGGGGGAGAGAAAGGGAGAGAGAAGGAAAGAGCGGGAAAAGAAAAGAGCGGGAAAAGAGAGGGAGGGAGGGGAGGGGGAGGTAAGAGGCAGGGAGACAGACTGGGGGAAAGCGAGAGAGAGAGAGCGAGGGAGGGAGAGAGGGAACCAAAGCCCTGGGTTTTTTCACGCTCACATATCAACTGGCGTCGGTGGAGGCCTTGAGTCTCGACCGGGAGATTTTCTCATACCTGTTAGAGATTAGGAACCATCTTTTTTTTTTTACAACACCTCCACAAAAGCTGAAAGGTAGGATGGCAGGCAGGGCAGAGTATAGGTCTGGATCTGAAATTACATCCACTTCCCTATGTAGTGCCTGACTTCTGACCAGAGTACAAATAGGGGTCTGGTCAAAAGAAGTGCACTACATAGGGAATAGGGTGCCATTTCACATGAATCCCAGCTATTAGTATACAGTAAGTATAGTCAGAGTCTATGGGCTTAACTGAGGCTCGCTCTCTCTCTCTCTCTCTCTCTCTCTCTCTCTCGCTCTCTCTCGCTCTCTCTCGCTCTCTCTCGCTCTCTCTCTCTCGCGCGCTCTCTCTCGCGCTCTCTCTCTCGCGCGCTCTCTCTCGCGCTCTCTCTCTCGCTCTCTCTCTCTCGCTCTCTCTCTCGCGCTCTCTCTCGCGCTCTCTCTCGCGCTCTCTCTCGCGCTCTCTCTCGCGCTCTCTCTCGCGCTCTCTCTCTCGCGCTCTCTCTCTCGCGCTCTCTCTCTCGCGCTCTCTCTCTCGAGCTCTCTCTCTCGCGCTCTCTCTCTCGCGCGCTCTCTCTCGCGCGCTCTCTCTCGCGCGCTCTCTCTCGCGCTCTCTCTCTCGCGCTCTCTCTCTCGCGCTCTCTCTCTCGCGCTCTCTCTCTCTCGCGCTCTCTCTCTCGCGCTCTCTCTCTCGCGCTCTCTCTCGCGCGCTCTCTCTCTCGCGCTCTCTCTCTCGCGCTCTCTCTCTCGCGCTTTCTCTCTCTCGCTTTCTCTCTCTCGCGCTTTCTCTCTCTCGCTTTCTCTCTCTCGCTTTCTCTCTCTCGCTTTCTCTCTCTCGCTTTCTCTCTCTCGCTTTCTCTCTCTCGCTTTCTCTCTCTCGCTTTCTCTCTCTCTCTCTCTCTCTCTCTCTCTCTTTCTCTCTCTTTCTCTCTCTTTCTCTCTCTTTCTCTCTCTCTCTCTCTTTCTCTCTCTCTCTCTTTCTCTCTTTCTCTCTTTCTCTCTCTCGTCTCTGGTTAGTTTCAGACAATAGGGATAAGCAGTGCCGTTCACATCAACGTTTTCTCATGGAAATCCCATCTGTAGTCAGTACAGGCCTTCTCTATGAGATCACTCCCAGAGTCCAGGCCAACCCCGGCTCAACCACTGCAGTCTCACATAGTACTCTGCTCTTCTCCACACTCACTCTCTCACACGCAGTCACACACAGTCAGATTGCATGGCGCAGCGGTCTCTCAGCAGTCTCTCACTTAACTTCTGTCTTTCCTGCCTCAATTTCAATTTAAGGAGCTTTATTGGCATGGGAAACATATATGTTATCATTGCCAAAGCAAGTGGAGTAGGTAATAAACAAAAGTGAAATAAACAATAAAAAAATGAACAGTAAACATTACACAAAAGTTCCAAAAGTATAAAGACATTTCAAATATCATTATACATTTACATTTTAGTCATTTAGCAGACGCTCTTATCCAGAGCGACTTACAGTAGAGTGCATACATTTTATTACATTTTACATACTGAGACAAGGATATCCCTACCGGCCAAACCCTCCCTAACCCGGACGACGCTATGCCAATTGTGCGTCGCCCCACGGACCTCCCGGTTGCGGCCGGCTGCGACAGAGCCTGGGCGCGAACCCAGAGACTCTGGTGGCGCAGCTAGCACTGCGATGCAGTGCCCTAGACCACTGCGCCACCCGGGAGGACGGGTGTTTATATACAGTGTTGTAACAATGTGCAAATAAATAAACATAAATATGAGTTGTATTTACAATGTATTGGGTTGTATTTACTCTCTCTCTCTGTAGCCCCATCTCACCTAGAGTACTCCTACACACACCTACCTCTGTTGCTGTATGTATTCTTTACTGTGTTGATCATACACTAGTACATCTCTCTGTCCTCCCAGCCCTGTGTTACCTTGACTCTGTGGCCCCTGATGTTGTCCAGAGCTGAGAGGCGGCGTCTCCTGTGACATTTATGGTCCTATATCTCTTAATTAGCGCCACCTAACCCGCCTGTCTGTCTCTTGCTCTCTCTCTCTCTCTCTCTCTCTCTACTGCTCTCTACTGCTCTCTACTGCTCTCTACTGCTCTCTCTCTCTCTCTCTCTCTCTCTCTCTCTCTCTCCTCTCTCTCTCTCTTTTCTCTCTCTCTTTTCTCTCTCTCTTCTCTCTCTCTCTCTCTCTCTCTCTCTCTCTCTCTCTCTCTCTCTCTCTCTCTCTCTCTCTCTCTCTCTCTCTCTCTCTACTGCTCTCTCTCTCTCTCTCTCTACTGCTCTCTCTCTCTCTCTCTCTCTACTGCTCTCTCTACCTCTACACCTATCTCTTTCTCTGTCTCTCTCTACTGCTCTATTTCGCTCTCTCTCTCTCTCTACCTCTCTCCCTCTCGCCAGGCTGTGGAGGCACAGATCAGGAGTTTCGGACAGACCCCATGTCAGCTGCTCATCGAGCCACACCCACCAAGGAGCTCCGCCATGCAGGTGGTGAGTCTCGCACACACGTACGCGCACGCTCACACCCAGACTGACCGCCATGCCCAATACCGTGCCCAATACCGTGCCCAATACAGACCCATCTCCTCAGTAGTGTAGATAGAACCAGAGGCCCAATGGAATAGCCTTGACTGTCTCTGACTGCTAGTATGTTAAACGACTGTCTCTGACTGCTAATATGTTAATTGACTGTCTCTGACTGCTAGTATGTCAAATGACTGTCTCTGACTGCTAGTATGTCAAATGACTGTCTCTTTAGTATGTCAAACGACTGTCTCTTTAGTATGTCAAATGACTGTCTCTTTAGTATGTTAAATGACGGTCTCTGACTGCTAGTATGTTAAATGACTGTCTCTGCTTTGACTCACACTAGCCCGTCTATAGTCTTTCCTCTCCCCCCAATCATCCCTCCATCCTAATCCTGGGAAACGTAAGCTCTGGTTTTGAACCCGTCTCCTATCGTCCTCAGAGAGGGGTGAGGTGTGATTTTGGGTGAAGGGGGGCGGATGAGGGTGAATGGATTAGCACTGTGGAAACATGGTCCTGAGCCAAACTCCCAGTCTACACCTTAGACAGACAGACAGACGAGGGGACCAGGGGAGAACCAGAGGGAGGAGGACCGGCTGGGAACAATGGCCCAAAGGTGACAGGCTTTTAAGGGGCAGGAAGAGGGGGTGAGGTGGGAGGGGGGCTGTGGATGATGTGCCGACTTGAGCCCCCCAGAGCCCCCATTAGCGGGGTGGCCCTGTGGTGCTGACAGTTGGAGACCATTGGCACACACATATACACAAACACACACATATACACAAACACACACGCACACAGCGCTGCCCATATGCCACCCATGTTTACAAACACCCCATTAGCTCTTCACCACAAATCCAAATAATGCTCCATTCATCCACAGGTTGAAGGTCTAGGGTTTCCCCCACACCTGGGTGCAAATAATACTTGAATTCTTTCAAACACTGTTAGCGTTTGCCTGCCTGGAGTGCCAGGTGGGTGAGGTTTGCTCTTTTTGAGGGTAGATCAGTTTTAATATTTGCAGATAGAACCCACAATCTATCAAATTTATTATTTGCATAATTTCTAATCCCCCTAATTTAGATTTTTTATTTCTTAATATTTTTCCCCCTACCATCCCTCCCTGATTGGAGTAAATTTAACAGAAAACAATACTTCTACTGCTACTTACAGCTATTCTCTCACATAACTATAGAAATAATTGTATGTATATTCCTCATTTCCTCTCTCTGCAAGTGCTGGATTTTCACACACAGCGGCCAATCCACCATTCATTCTGATCTTAACTCCAACTAAAAGATGAACCCATCTTTCCCAGTAGAATGCCATTTTATCATTTCCTTTTGCAATACATCCCTCACTGTGATGTCTTACGGGGGTCCTGACTCCAAAAGCGAGCCACCGATGGACAGTACCTGAAAAGATGTTCTGTTGATTCTGTTTCCTCCCCTTCTAATGTCTTAATGAAATCAGAAGGTGACTATCCTGGCCTGGCGTACAGTATATTATTAGTAACAGTGTATTAACAGTGCAGTACAGTGGGGTGCAGTAGCGTGCAATAGGGTGTAGCAGGGTCGTGTGCAGTACATTAGGGTACAGTAGAGTAGAGTGCTGCACAGTAGGTTACAGTACATTAGGGTATTGTGCGGTACATTACAGTAGGGTACGGTACAGTAGGGTACGGTACAGTAGGTTATGATACGGTACATTAGGGTACAGTAGGGTACAGTACAGTAGGGAATGGTGCAGTACAGTAGGTTACAGTAGGGTGTAGTGCTGTACAGTAGAGTGCTGTACAGTAGGGTGCTGTACAGTAGGGTGCAGTACAGTAGGGTGCAGTACAGTAGGGTGCAGTACAGTAGGGTGCAGTACAGTACAGTGCAGTACAGTACAGTGCAGTACAGTACAGTGCAGTACAGTACAGTGCAGTACAATAGGGTACAGTACAGTGCAGTACAGTACAGTGCAGTACAGTAGGGTGCAGTACAATAGGGTACAGTACAGTACAGTACAGTACAGTGCAGTACAGTGAGGTACAGTAGGCTGCTGAGATGAGAAGGGAGCAGTAGAATAAGGAGGGGAGAAATGGGGAGACACTTTACTATACAAATAAACACGAGGTGGTTGAGCAGGGCCTCAATTCCCTGTGGTGAGACACACGTACTCTCGAAATCCAGTGGAAACCTGACCCCAGTACTGGAGCAGGAGGGCATATGAGTCCATCCTTTCAAGTGGTTTTAAAGGTGTCTTGTATGTAATTGTTTGGCCTCTCCGGTGGTGGTAGGTGGGCCTGGTGAGTTTGGACAGGTTTGACGTGTCCTAGGCACCTTTCTCTATCCATTCACATGAGCAGCAGATGAGGGACTTCTTTCCTTCTCTCTCTCTCATTTCTTTCTCTCTCGCTCGCTTCATTTTCCTAGCACTTGCAATTTCTCCCCCTCTCTTTCTCCCTCTCTCTCTCTTCCCTTGCGCGCTCTCTCGCTCTCTCTCACTTTCCCTCTTCCTCTTTCTCTCTCTCTCTGACTCCCCCATTAATCTCTTTACACCTCTCTTTGCTGTGTCCTTCTCCACCTTTGTTTTCCATCCCTCCCCCTGTCTGAGTGTAGTGTGGTGTCAAACTCCGGTCCTGGCATGTCCCCCTGTCTGAGTGTAGTGTGGTGTCAAACTCCGGTCCTGGCATGTCCCCCTGTCTGAGTGTAGTGTGGTGTCAGACTCCGGTCCTGGCATGTCCCCCTGTCTGAGTGTAGTGTGGTGTCAGACTCCAGTCCTGTCATGTCCCCCTGTCTGAGTGTAGTGTGGTGTCAGACTCCGGTCCTGTCATGTCCCCCTGTCTGAGTGTAGTGTGGTGTCAGACTCCGGTCCTGGCATGTCCCCCTGTCTGAGTGTAGTGTGGTGTCAGACTCCGGTCCTGGCATGTCCCCCTGTGTGAGTGTAGTGTGGTGTCAGACGCCAGTCCTGGCATGTCCCCCTGTCTGAGTGTAGTGTGGTGTCAGACGCCGGTCCTGGCATGTCCCCCTGTCTGAGTGTAGTGTGGTGTCAGACTCCGGTCCTGGCATGTCCCCCTGTCTGAGTGTAGTGTGGTGTCAGACGCCGGTCCTGGCATGTCCCCCTGTCTGAGTGTATTGTGGTGTCAGACTCCGGTCCTGGCATGTCCCCCTGTGTGAGTGTAGTGTGGTGTCAGACGCCGGTCCTGGCATGTCCCCCTGTCTGAGTGTAGTGTGGTGTCAGACGCCGGTCCTGTCATGTCCCCCTGTCTGAGTGTATTGTGGTGTCAGACTCCGGTCCTGGCATGTCCCCCTGTGTGAGTGTAGTGTGGTGTCAGACGCCGGTCCTGGCATGTCCCCCTGTCTGAGTGTAGTGTGGTGTCAGACGCCGGTCCTGTCATGTCCCCCTGTCTGAGTGTAGTGTGGTGTCAGACGCCGGTCCTGGCATGTCCCCCTGTCTGAGTGTAGTGTGGTGTCAGACGCCGGTCCTGGCATGTCCCCCTGTCTGAGTGTAGTGTGGTGTCAGACTCCGGTCCTGGCATGTCCCCCTGTCTGAGTGTAGTGTGGTGTCAGACTCCGGTCCTGGCATGTCCCCATGTTGGTGTTCAGTAATGACGTTGTCAGAGTATTCTAGTAGCCTGTTAAAACAACAGAGATTTACCTCAGTGTGCCTCTGACATTAAGCATGTATAGTATGTTCCCCAGCTCACTACAGGCATCCTGCAAATGACTCCTCAGTTTGAACAAATGACACCCTATTTCATGTGAAGTGCACTTTTATTGACCAGAACCCTAATCAGAAGGAGTGCACTATGTAGAGGTAATAGGGTGCTATTTGGGGCGCAGGATGAATAATGTGTGTGAGCCAGTAAAAACAACTCTTATCAGTAGAAGGGAACTCACATGGTTTAAAGTGAGTGTCGGTGTCTTGACGAAGCTTGGCAGGAACACATGTCAGTTCTTATATGAAGATAAATACAAAATGGGATTTTTATTTGACCGTTTATGTGGCGACTGATTGTTACCAATGATAAAAGTATCAAGTTCACTTCTGACCATTGTCATGTTAATGAACATTTCCTGAAGAGACCTGAGCAAAGTCTGAGAATTCTGAGGAAGAATGTTTTCATTTCTGTTATTGTTAAAAGATAGATCATGTCTGGCATGTACACTAGTCCTTATATTTAGAGGTCCAGTACAAGTAACTGCTAGTAGACTCTTGATTCATTACAGATGGTGTAGAATGTCAGACTTGAGGAGGACTCCACTACCCAGCAGCCCTCACTAGCAGGTTATTAATGGTGCCACATTTGATGAGGCATTACCATGGAGATAGATGGCAATAACCAATCACAGACGCCATAATGTAACGCAGATACAAAGATGAGTCCTCTATCTGTATGGGCATTACAGACACTTTTAATAGAGTGTTAGGGAGGGAGCACTGTAACAACTATATCACGGGGAGTTCAACAGAGGAGTTTTGGCCAACAAGGGTAGTTCACACACACACACTATACACATACACCCACACTATACCAATCCTGTGGACTTTTCTCCTCTTACGTTTGGTCTGTTTGTTTGTTTGTCTCCCGTTTTAATGCTGAGACTTGTTGGTTCTTCCTTAGTATTGACACAAACTTTGTCTTTGAGAAATAGTTTTCTTGTGTCTGTTTTTCTTGCCCTGTCATCATGTGAATAATGGTACTCTGCTTTTAGTACCTCAGCTTTTCTCCAACTGGCCTTCTTCCCTCTAGCTTGGCCTCTGAGTGCTGCCACTCCATGCTAGCTTCCCAGCTAACTTTCTCTCTGTCCCTCTCCTCCCTTCCCCCCTCTTTCTCTCTCTCTCGTTTTCACTCTCTTTTCTGCGTCCTGCTGCTGCTCCTGCTGTTCCCTCTTCTCCTCCGCTGCTCCATCCCTCGTTCGCTCCTGCTCTTCGTCTGTGGATCTATCCATCCATTGGACTCCTCCTCTCCCTCCCTCCTTCCGTCCACCCGTCCGTTGATCTGTCCATCACCACCAGTATGTCCTCCTGCAGAGCCCGTTGATGTTCACGGAGCAGATGCAGCAGGATGTGATCATGGTGTTGAAGTTCCCCAGCAACTCTCCCGTGGCCCACGTGGCCGCCAACACCCAGCCGGGCCTCGCCGCGCCCGCCATCATCACCGTCACCGCCAACCGCCTCTTCGCCGTCAACAAGTGGCACGGCCTGGCCGGTAAGAGGGGGATTGTAGGAAATGGAGTCTAAAGTAGGAATATCTTGTAGAAGTCAGCTGGATTTTTTTAAACCTTTATTTAATTAGGCAAGTAGGTTAAGAACAAATTGTTGTTTTACAATGACGGCCTAACCCGGCCAAACCCTCCCCTAACCCGGATGACGCTGGGCCAATTGTGCGCCGCCCTATGGCTTGAAATGTACATTTAACCAATTCATTGAAATTCAACTCATATGTAGGATATGAGATATCAAGTCTGATTTCATGTAGCACGTCAAAGACCGGTACACAGAATAGAGAGTTTTGGAGCACACAGTTGAGGACTACACGTTTATCCGCACACAGTTGAGGACTACACGTTTATCCGCACACAGTTGAGGACTACACGTTTATCCGCACACAGTTGAGGACTACACGTTTATCCGCACACAGTTGAGGACTACACGTTTATCCGCACACAGTTGAGGACTACACGTTTATCCGCACACAGTTGAGAACTACACGTTTATCCGCACACAGTTGAGGACTACACGTTTATCCGCACACAGTTGAGGACTACACGTTTATCCGCACACAGTTGAGGACTACACGTTTATCCCCACGCAGTTGAGGACTACACGTTTATCCCCACGCAGTTGAGGACTACACGTTTATCCCCACGCAGTTGAGGACTACACGTTTATCCCCACGCAGTTGAGGACTACACGTTTATCCCCACACAGTTGAGGACTACACGTTTATCCCCACGCAGTTGAGGACTACACGTTTATCCCCACACAGTTGAGGACTACACGTTTATCCCCACACAGTTGAGGACTACACGTTTATCCGCACACAGTTGAGGACTACACGTTTATCCGCACACAGTTGAGGACTACACGTTTATCCGCACACAGTTGAGGACTACACGTTTATCCGCACACAGTTGAGGACTACACGTTTATCCCCACACAGTTGAGGACTACACGTTTATCCCCACACGGTTGAGGACTACACGTTTATCCCCACACGGTTGAGGACTACACGTTTATCCCCACACGGTTGAGGACTACACGTTTATCCCCACACGGTTGAGGACTACACGTTTATCCCCACACGGTTGAGGACTACACGTTTATCCCCACACGGTTGAGGACTACACGTTTATCCCCACACGGTTGAGGACTACACGTTTATCCCCACACGGTTGAGGACTACACGTTTATCCCCACACGGTTGAGGACTACACGTTTATCCCCACACGGTTGAGGACTACACGTTTATCCCCACACGGTTGAGGACTACACGTTTATCCCCACACGGTTGAGGACTACACGTTTATCCCCACACGGTTGAGGACTACACGTTTATCCCCACACGGTTGAGGACTACACGTTTATCCCCACACGGTTGAGGACTACACGTTTATCCCCACACGGTTGAGGACTACACGTTTATCCCCACACGGTTGAGGACTACACGTTTATCCCCACACGGTTGAGGACTACACGTTTGTCCCCACACGGTTGAGGACTACACGTTTGTCCCCACACGGTTGAGGACTACACGTTTGTCCCCACACGGTTGAGGACTACACGTTTGTCCGCACACGGTTGAGGACTACACGTTTGTCCGCACACACGGTTGAGGACTACACGTTTGTCCGCACACACGGTTGAGGACTACACGTTTGTCCGCACACACGGTTGAGGACTACACGTTTGTCCGCACACACGGTTGAGGACTACACGTTTGTCCGCACACACGGTTGAGGACTACACGTTTGTCCGCACACACGGTTGAGGACTACACGTTTGTCCGCACACACGGTTGAGGACTACACGTTTGTCCGCACACACGGTTGAGGACTACACGTTTGTCCGCACACACGGTTGAGGACTACACGTTTGTCCGCACACACGGTTGAGGACTACACGTTTGTCCGCACACACGGTTGAGGACTACACGTTTGTCCGCACACACGGTTGAGGACTACACGTTTGTCCGCACACACGGTTGAGGACTACACGTTTGTCCGCACACACGGTTGAGGACTACACGTTTGTCCGCACACACGGTTGAGGACTACACGTTTGTCCGCACACACGGTTGAGGACTACACGTTTGTCCGCACACACGGTTGAGGACTACACGTTTGTCCGCACACACGGTTGAGGACTACACGTTTGTCCGCACACACGGTTGAGGACTACACGTTTGTCCGCACACACGGTTGAGGACTACACGTTTGTCCGCACACACGGTTGAGGACTACACGTTTGTCCGCACACACGGTTGAGGACTACACGTTTGTCCGCACACACGGTTGAGGACTACACGTTTGTCCGCACACACGGTTGAGGACTACACGTTTGTCCGCACACACGGTTGAGGACTACACGTTTGTCCGCACACACGGTTGAGGACTACACGTTTGTCCGCACACACGGTTGAGGACTACACGTTTGTCCGCACACACGGTTGAGGACTACACGTTTGTCCGCACACACGGTTGAGGACTACACGTTTGTCCGCACACACGGTTGAGGACTACACGTTTGTCCGCACACACGGTTGAGGACTACACGTTTGTCCGCACACACGGTTGAGGACTACACGTTTGTCCGCACACACGGTTGAGGACTACACGTTTGTCCGCACACACGGTTGAGGACTACACGTTTGTCCGCACACACGGTTGAGGACTACACGTTTGTCCGCACACACGGTTGAGGACTACACGTTTGTCCGCACACACGGTTGAGGACTACACGTTTGTCCGCACACACGGTTGAGGACTACACGTTTGTCCGCACACACGGTTGAGGACTACACGTTTGTCCGCACACACGGTTGAGGACTACACGTTTGTCCGCACACACGGTTGAGGACTACACGTTTGTCCGCACACACGGTTGAGGACTACACGTTTGTCCGCACACACGGTTGAGGACTACACGTTTGTCCGCACACACGGTTGAGGACTACACGTTTGTCCGCACACACGGTTGAGGACTACACGTTTGTCCGCACACACGGTTGAGGACTACACGTTTGTCCGCACACACGGTTGAGGACTACACGTTTGTCCGCACACACGGTTGAGGACTACACGTTTGTCCGCACACACGGTTGAGGACTACACGTTTGTCCGCACACACGGTTGAGGACTACACGTTTGTCCGCACACACGGTTGAGGACTACACGTTTGTCCGCACACACGGTTGAGGACTACACGTTTGTCCGCACACACGGTTGAGGACTACACGTTTGTCCGCACACACGGTTGAGGACTACACGTTTGTCCGCACACACGGTTGAGGACTACACGTTTGTCCGCACACACGGTTGAGGACTACACGTTTGTCCGCACACACGGTTGAGGACTACACGTTTGTCCGCACACACGGTTGAGGACTACACGTTTGTCCGCACACACGGTTGAGGACTACACGTTTGTCCGCACACACGGTTGAGGACTACACGTTTGTCCGCACACACGGTTGAGGACTACACGTTTGTCCGCACACACGGTTGAGGACTACACGTTTGTCCGCACACACGGTTGAGGACTACACGTTTGTCCGCACACACGGTTGAGGACTACACGTTTGTCCGCACACACGGTTGAGGACTACACGTTTGTCCGCACACACGGTTGAGGACTACACGTTTGTCCGCACACACGGTTGAGGACTACACGTTTGTCCGCACACACGGTTGAGGACTACACGTTTGTCCGCACACACGGTTGAGGACTACACGTTTGTCCGCACACACGGTTGAGGACTACACGTTTGTCCGCACACACGGTTGAGGACTACACGTTTGTCCGCACACACGGTTGAGGACTACACGTTTGTCCGCACACACGGTTGAGGACTACACGTTTGTCCGCACACACGGTTGAGGACTACACGTTTGTCCGCACACACGGTTGAGGACTACACGTTTGTCCGCACACACGGTTGAGGACTACACGTTTGTCCGCACACACGGTTGAGGACTACACGTTTGTCCGCACACACGGTTGAGGACTACACGTTTGTCCGCACACACGGTTGAGGACTACACGTTTGTCCGCACACACGGTTGAGGACTACACGTTTGTCCGCACACACGGTTGAGGACTACACGTTTGTCCGCACACACGGTTGAGGACTACACGTTTGTCCGCACACACGGTTGAGGACTACACGTTTGTCCGCACACACGGTTGAGGACTACACGTTTGTCCGCACACACGGTTGAGGACTACACGTTTGTCCGCACACACGGTTGAGGACTACACGTTTGTCCGCACACACGGTTGAGGACTACACGTTTGTCCGCACACACGGTTGAGGACTACACGTTTGTCCGCACACACGGTTGAGGACTACACGTTTGTCCGCACACACGGTTGAGGACTACACGTTTGTCCGCACACACGGTTGAGGACTACACGTTTGTCCGCACACACGGTTGAGGACTACACGTTTGTCCGCACACACGGTTGAGGACTACACGTTTGTCCGCACACACGGTTGAGGACTACACGTTTGTCCGCACACACGGTTGAGGACTACACGTTTGTCCGCACACACGGTTGAGGACTACACGTTTGTCCGCACACACGGTTGAGGACTACACGTTTGTCCGCACACACGGTTGAGGACTACACGTTTGTCCGCACACACGGTTGAGGACTACACGTTTGTCCGCACACACGGTTGAGGACTACACGTTTGTCCGCACACACGGTTGAGGACTACACGTTTGTCCGCACACACGGTTGAGGACTACACGTTTGTCCGCACACACGGTTGAGGACTACACGTTTGTCCGCACACACGGTTGAGGACTACACGTTTGTCCGCACACACGGTTGAGGACTACACGTTTGTCCGCACACACGGTTGAGGACTACACGTTTGTCCGCACACACGGTTGAGGACTACACGTTTGTCCGCACACACGGTTGAGGACTACACGTTTGTCCGCACACACGGTTGAGGACTACACGTTTGTCCGCACACACGGTTGAGGACTACACGTTTGTCCGCACACACGGTTGAGGACTACACGTTTGTCCGCACACACGGTTGAGGACTACACGTTTGTCCGCACACACGGTTGAGGACTACACGTTTGTCCGCACACACGGTTGAGGACTACACGTTTGTCCGCACACACGGTTGAGGACTACACGTTTGTCCGCACACACGGTTGAGGACTACACGTTTGTCCGCACACACGGTTGAGGACTACACGTTTGTCCGCACACACGGTTGAGGACTACACGTTTGTCCGCACACACGGTTGAGGACTACACGTTTGTCCGCACACACGGTTGAGGACTACACGTTTGTCCGCACACACGGTTGAGGACTACACGTTTGTCCGCACACACGGTTGAGGACTACACGTTTGTCCGCACACACGGTTGAGGACTACACGTTTGTCCGCACACACGGTTGAGGACTACACGTTTGTCCGCACACACGGTTGAGGACTACACGTTTGTCCGCACACACGGTTGAGGACTACACGTTTGTCCGCACACACGGTTGAGGACTACACGTTTTGTCCGCACACACGGTTGAGGACTACACGTTTTGTCCGCACACACGGTTGAGGACTACACGTTTTGTCCGCACACACGGTTGAGGACTACACGTTTTGTCCGCACACACGGTTGAGGACTACACGTTTTGTCCGCACACACGGTTGAGGACTACACGTTTTGTCCGCACACACGGTTGAGGACTACACGTTTTGTCCGCACACACGGTTGAGGACTACACGTTTTGTCCGCACACACGGTTGAGGACTACACGTTTTGTCCGCACACACGGTTGAGGACTACACGTTTTGTCCGCACACACGGTTGAGGACTACACGTTTTGTCCGCACACACGGTTGAGGACTACACGTTTTGTCCGCACACACGGTTGAGGACTACACGTTTTGTCCGCACACACGGTTGAGGACTACACGTTTTGTCCGCACACACGGTTGAGGACTACACGTTTTGTCCGCACACACGGTTGAGGACTACACGTTTTGTCCGCACACACGGTTGAGGACTACACGTTTTGTCCGCACACACGGTTGAGGACTACACGTTTTGTCCGCACACACGGTTGAGGACTACACGTTTTGTCCGCACACACGGTTGAGGACTACACGTTTTGTCCGCACACACGGTTGAGGACTACACGTTTTGTCCGCACACACGGTTGAGGACTACACGTTTTGTCCGCACACACGGTTGAGGACTACACGTTTTGTCCGCACACACGGTTGAGGACTACACGTTTTGTCCGCACACACGGTTGAGGACTACACGTTTTGTCCGCACACACGGTTGAGGACTACACGTTTTGTCCGCACACACGGTTGAGGACTACACGTTTTGTCCGCACACACGGTTGAGGACTACACGTTTTGTCCGCACACACGGTTGAGGACTACACGTTTTGTCCGCACACACGGTTGAGGACTACACGTTTTGTCCGCACACACGGTTGAGGACTACACGTTTTGTCCGCACACACGGTTGAGGACTACACGTTTTGTCCGCACACACGGTTGAGGACTACACGTTTTGTCCGCACACACGGTTGAGGACTACACGTTTTGTCCGCACACACGGTTGAGGACTACACGTTTTGTCCGCACACACGGTTGAGGACTACACGTTTTGTCCGCACACACGGTTGAGGACTACACGTTTGTCCGCACACACGGTTGAGGACTACACGTTTGTCCGCACACACGGTTGAGGACTACACGTTTGTCCGCACACACGGTTGAGGACTACACGTTTGTCCGCACACACGGTTGAGGACTACACGTTTGTCCGCACACACGGTTGAGGACTACACGTTTGTCCGCACACACGGTTGAGGACTACACGTTTGTCCGCACACACGGTTGAGGACTACACGTTTGTCCGCACACACGGTTGAGGACTACACGTTTGTCCGCACACACGGTTGAGGACTACACGTTTGTCCGCACACACGGTTGAGGACTACACGTTTGTCCGCACACACGGTTGAGGACTACACGTTTGTCCGCACACACGGTTGAGGACTACACGTTTGTCCGCACACACGGTTGAGGACTACACGTTTGTCCGCACACACGGTTGAGGACTACACGTTTGTCCGCACACACGGTTGAGGACTACACGTTTGTCCGCACACACGGTTGAGGACTACACGTTTTGTCCGCACACACGGTTGAGGACTACACGTTTTGTCCGCACACACGGTTGAGGACTACACGTTTTGTCCGCACACACGGTTGAGGACTACACGTTTTGTCCGCACACACGGTTGAGGACTACACGTTTTGTCCGCACACACGGTTGAGGACTACACGTTTTGTCCGCACACACGGTTGAGGACTACACGTTTTGTCCGCACACACGGTTGAGGACTACACGTTTTGTCCGCACACACGGTTGAGGACTACACGTTTTGTCCGCACACACGGTTGAGGACTACACGTTTTGTCCGCACACACGGTTGAGGACTACACGTTTTGTCCGCACACACGGTTGAGGACTACACGTTTTGTCCGCACACACGGTTGAGGACTACACGTTTTGTCCGCACACACGGTTGAGGACTACACGTTTTGTCCGCACACACGGTTGAGGACTACACGTTTTGTCCGCACACACGGTTGAGGACTACACGTTTTGTCCGCACACACGGTTGAGGACTACGCGTTTTGTCCGCACACACGGTTGAGGACTACGCGTTTTGTCCGCACACACGGTTGAGGACTACGCGTTTTGTCCGCACACACGGTTGAGGACTACGCGTTTTGTCCGCACACACGGTTGAGGACTACGCGTTTTGTCCGCACACACGGTTGAGGACTACGCGTTTTGTCCGCACACACGGTTGAGGACTACGCGTTTTGTCCGCACACACGGTTGAGGACTACGCGTTTTGTCCGCACACACGGTTGAGGACTACGCGTTTTGTCCGCACACACGGTTGAGGACTACGCGTTTTGTCCGCACACACGGTTGAGGACTACGCGTTTTGTCCGCACACACGGTTGAGGACTACGCGTTTTGTCCGCACACACGGTTGAGGACTACGCGTTTTGTCCGCACACACGGTTGAGGACTACGCGTTTTGTCCGCACACACGGTTGAGGACTACGCGTTTTGTCCGCACACACGGTTGAGGACTACGCGTTTTGTCCGCACACACGGTTGAGGACTACGCGTTTTGTCCGCACACACGGTTGAGGACTACGCGTTTTGTCCGCACACACGGTTGAGGACTACGCGTTTTGTCCGCACACACGGTTGAGGACTACGCGTTTTGTCCGCACACACGGTTGAGGACTACGCGTTTTGTCCGCACACACGGTTGAGGACTACACGTTTTGTCCGCACACACGGTTGAGGACTACACGTTTTGTCCGCACACACGGTTGAGGACTACACGTTTTGTCCGCACACACGGTTGAGGACTACACGTTTTGTCCGCACACACGGTTGAGGACTACACGTTTTGTCCGCACACACGGTTGAGGACTACACGTTTTGTCCGCACACACGGTTGAGGACTACACGTTTTGTCCGCACACACGGTTGAGGACTACACGTTTTGTCCGCACACACGGTTGAGGACTACACGTTTTGTCCGCACACACGGTTGAGGACTACACGTTTGTCCGCACACACGGTTGAGGACTACACGTTTGTCCGCACACACGGTTGAGGACTACACGTTTGTCCGCACACACGGTTGAGGACTACACGTTTGTCCGCACACACGGTTGAGGACTACACGTTTGTCCTCAAAAAGTATTGTATCCAAAGACCTTCAGTCAGTATTTATCTGTGTATCTCAACGAGAGCAGCCAATAGGCTTGTCTCTTTCATCTTCCCAGGACGTTGATTTCTGAGACAGTTGAGCGGTCCTCCTAAAAGGCAGGATCAAATGTGACACGTGCACTCTGCCAGCGTTAGGTTTCACTTCCTCATTGATGCCTCAAAACCTCACTCCTCATGGTTTATTTATTAAACATCAACCCTGCTGTGGAATAACAGGGAAGGGGATATGGGATGAAGTCTGACGTTATGAAACTCAAAGACAATGAAGATTTGTAGATCTCATTGAATTTGGAGCATTTTGTTTTGATGAGTGGATTTCATATGATATTGTTTGTGGTTAGATCTTGAATTGTGATATTAGCATTATTTTAACTTGTTTCTGGTACAAATCTGTATTATTAGAGGATGTTCAGATGTAAGGATTCACGATATTATCTTATTAACTTGTTTATTACTATGTATTATCAGAGTCAATTTGGAGTCACAGAAAACCGTTTTACAGCTAAATGTAACTCTTTGGTAGAGCGCTCTGGGGGACAATAGGCTTTGAGTGTGGCAAATTACATTTTAGCATCTCCCATATGGAACAGAAGCCAAAGTACTCCACAGAGCCAAATCACTGATATTAAACCCATCCTTCTTTCTGCATCCCACTCATTCCTTCCTCCCACACATCTCTTTTCCTCTCTCTCTCTCTCTCTCTCTCTCTCTCTCTCTCTCTCTCTCTCTCTCTCTGTCTCTGTCTCTGTCTCTGTCTCTCTCTGTCTCAGGTCATCAAGGCTCCTCTGTGCAGGACCAGCAGTACCAACTGCCCGTGGAAATAGACCCTCTGATAGGTATGCCGTGTGTGTTGGTGTGTGTGTTCAAACATGTGACTCTCTGTCTCTCTGTCTGTGTGTGTCTCTGGGATTCATTGTGATGGCCCAAGGCAGTGTCCCTGGCCAGTAGCTTGCTGTTGTTTCACAGCCTCTGCCCACCAACAGCCCCCCCGTCCTCTCATCCCCTGAAATAAATCCTCCACTCTGCTCTCTCCTCTGCTAAACCATTTGCATGCAAATTGGAATGCAATGAGCTGTGGCCTGGACTGGTATTTCATCATCAAGCTCTCCCTTCTCCTCTCTCTCTCTCTCGCTCTCTCTCTCTGTCTCTCTGTCTCTCTCTCTGTCTCTCTCTCTCTCCCCTATCCCTCTCTCTCCCCCTCTACTCTAACCCTCTCTCTCCCCCTCTACTCTAACCCTCTCTCTCCCCCTCTCCTCTATCCCCCTCTCTCTCCATCTCTCACTTTCTCTCTCACACAGTTTTTCCTACTCTCTCTCTCTGGTTTAATTTGAGCGGGGGAAAGGCTCTATGTCAGTATAAATGAATATGAATGTGGTAATAATGTGTGATTGAGAATGCGCGGCGGGCGGATGTCAGGACAATATCATCGCCTCATCTCACGACTTGTTGATGAGGAGGCGAGCAGAGGAGCGGAGCGTTAGTGATGTATAGGATACACTGTCTGGGAGAGAGTGGTCAGAGACAGAGCTCTAGTGATGTATAGGATACACTGTCTGGGAGAGAGTGGTCAGAGACAGAGCTCTAGTGATGTATAGGATACACTGTCTGGGAGAGAGTGGTCAGAGACAGAGCTCTAGTGATGTATAGGATACACTGTCTGGGAGAGAGTGGTCAGAGACAGAGCTCTAGTGATGTATAGGATACACTGTCTGGGAGAGAGTGGTCAGAGACAGAGCTCTAGTGATGTATAGGATACACTGTCTGGGAGAGAGTGGTCAGAGACAGAGCTCTAGTGATGTATAGGATACACTGTCTGGGAGAGAGTGGTCAGAGACAGAGCTCTAGTGATGTATAGGATACACTGTCTGGGAGAGAGTGGTCAGAGACAGAGCTCTAGTGATGTATAGAATACACTGTCTGGGAGAGAGTGGTCAGAGACAGAGCTCTAGTGATGTATAGGATACACTGTCTGGGAGAGAGTGGTCAGAGACAGAGCTCTAGTGATGTATAGGATACACTGTCTGGGAGAGAGTGGTCAGAGACAGAGCTCTAGTGATGTATAGGATACACTGTCTGGGAGAGAGTGGTCAGAGGCAGAGCTCTAGTGATGTATAGGATACACTGTCTGGGAGAGAGTGGTCAGAGGCAGAGCTCTAGTGATGTATAGGATACACTGTCTGGGAGAGAGTGGTCAGAGACAGAGCTCTAGTGATGTATAGGATACACTGTCTGGGAGAGAGTGGTCAGAGGCAGAGCTCTTTCTCTCTCTCCTTTATTGTTCTCTCTCATTCTTCCTCTCTCTGTTGCTCTCTGGTTGCTCTCTTGACCTCGCAAATGTTCTCTCTCTCTGTCTCGTTCTCTCTCGTCCAAACACACACACGTTTCCTCTAACGGTTGTCTAGTTAAAATGTCATTCCCACCAGCTCATCTCCATCCAGATCCATTTCTCCCCTTTTTATGACCCTCCTTTTTATATACTGTGTGTGTGTCGTTTTATTTGCTTTGTAAACAACAAGTGTAGACTAACAGTGAAATTCTTACTTACAGGACCTTCCCAACAATGCAGAGAGAAATAAAATAGAGAAATAATAGAAAAGTAAAACCCGTAATAATAAATACACAATGAGTAACAATAACTTGACTATATACACAGGGTACCAGTACTGAGTTCATATGCAGGGGTACAAGGTAATTGACGTAGATATGTACATATAACTAAGAATAAAGTGACCGATAATTAACAGTAGCAGCAGCGTATGTTATGAGACAAAAGAGTTAGTACAAAAAGGGTCAATGCAGATAGTCCAGGTAGCTATTGATTACCAAATCTTAAATACCAAATCTTTTCATCCACCTGAGGAGGAAGAGGTGTTGTCGTGCCCCCCCCCCCCCCCCCCCCCCTCACGACTGTGTTGGTGTGTGCGGACCATGATAGATCCTTAGTGATGTGAACATAGAGGAACTTGAAGCTCTCGACCTGCTCCACTGCAGCCCCGTCCATGTGAATGGGGGCGTGCTCGTCCCTCCGTTTCCTGTAGTCCACGATCAGTTCCTTGGTCTTACTCACGTTGAGGGAGAGGTTGTTGTTCTGGACACCACACTGCTAAGTCTCTGACCTCCTCCCTATAGGCTGTCTGATCGTAGTCTGTGATCAGGCCTACCAATGCTGTGTCGTTGGCAAACTCACCAACTGGGACGGCCTGTCAGGAAGTCCAGGATCCAGTCTTCGGTTCCAGGGTTCTTAGCTTAGTGATGAGCTTGGAGGGCACTATGGTGTTGAACGCTGAGGTGTAGTCAATGAACAGCACTATCACATAGGTGTTCATCTTGTCCAGGTGGGAAAGGGCAGTGTGGAGTCCAATAGAGATTGTGTCATCTGTGGATCTGTTGGGGCGGATTGCGAATTGGAGTGTGTCCAGGGGGTCTGGGATGATGGTGTTGTGAGCCATGACCAGCCTTTCAAAGCATTTCATGGCTACAGATGAGTCCTATGGGGCGATAGTCATTTATACAGGTTACTATGGTGATCTTAGGCACAGGGACTATGGTGGTCTTCTTGAAACATGTAGGTATTACAGACTGGGTCAGGGAGAGGTTGAACATGTCAGTGAAGACACTTGTAAGCTTTGAGTATGCGTTCTGGTAATCCGTCTGGCCCTGCGGCCTTGAGTGTAAATTAACCTGTTTAAGGTCTTACTCACATCGGCTACGGCTCTCATGCATGGTTCAGTGTTGCTTGCCTGTGTACACGTATTACTGAAGCCAGTGACCGATGTGGTAAACTCCTATTGGAACATATTCCAGTCTGCGCTAGCGAAACAGGCCTGTAGCTTAGAATCCGCTTCATCGGAACAACTTCCGCATTGAGCGCGTCACTGGTACTTCCTGTTTGAGTTTTTGCTTGTAAGCAAGAATCAGGAGGATAGAGTTACGGTCAGATTTGACAAATGGAGGGCGAGGGAAAGCTTTGTATGTGTTTCCGTGTGTGGAGTAAAGGTGATGTAGAGTTTTTTCGCCTCTAGTTGCACACGTGAACATGGGCACTTTCATAGATGTTCATGCATATGTCTGAGGCCATTCAAACATTTTTGAAGAAAACAAAAAGCCCCTCTACTTTTAAAAATGTATTTTGTCACACTCGGAATGCCCGACTGATTCTATCTCTGCAACTCACTCACAGCTCTGTTTTGTCACTTTTCAGCACCAGCCCACGCTCCACATCACATGTATAATGCGTGTGGTGAGGGGATATTTTCTTAACGTGTCATTTCTGTATTTATACTTCTCACATTCCACAAGGAGCTTCAGTTTAAACACACTAAATTGTATTTGACTGGCGGGGCTGCCATGGCAGGGGGAAATGTTGATAATTGGTTGAAATATTCGTCAGACATGGCGTGCTGGTCTCTGTCAGGGATGCCTGGGCCGGACCCACACCTGTTCATCTTGAGTTAGAGCAGGAGAGAGAGAAGAGAGCCCGAGAGAAAGGGAGGATGAAGTCTAGAACCTAATGTGCCTGTTTGTTCCCTGGACACAGATTAAATCTAGTCCAGGACTAAGAAATATTTTTAATGGAGATTCTGATAATGATATAGGATTCGACTTAATCTTTGTCCGGGAAACTGGCGCAGCATATCTTAATATCTTACCCACTACAAAGCACTTCATGATAGATGGCTACGTCTGCAAGGCCAAGGAAATGCACCAGTCTAAAACAGACATGGCCTTTGTTTTAGTCTGTTATTTCTTTTGTCTTTTCTCTCTCTCTCTCTCTCTCACCCACTCACTCACACACTCACTCACACACTCACACACAAACCTCCAACTCAGCGATAAGGGGCCAAAGTGGATTTAATTGATGTTGTCCTGACTATGCGTGGCTCCTCCTCTTCTTAGCTATTAGAAGACTCTTCTCCTTCTGGGGAGAGAGAATATGCACGCTCATCATTACTCAAACTCTTAGGCCCAGTGGAAAATGGGAAACCCTTGTAAACGCCATGTCCTAGATGTTTTATGTATTCCCTCACAAATCAAACTGGTGCTGCTGCCGTGGCGATGAACGTGTGTAAACGCCATGCGTGACAAGTGTCGTAGTTGGTAGCTCCAGTAATGGTCTGATGTCTTTGTGAAAACGATTAACGCGGCGATATCGTAAAGGAAAACAATCTGATTTTATACAATATGTTTTTCCTCAGACTTACATGCTTTACTTACTGAGATGTTGCACAGTAATTCATTATGTATTTCTCTTCCTCACCTCCCCCTGTCCCCTCCTCCCTACCCCTCTCTACCTCCCTCTCTCCCTCCCTCTCTCCCTCTCTCCCTCCCCATCCCTCTCCCCCTCCCTCCCTCTCCCCATCCCCCTCCCTCTCTCCCTCTCTCCCTCCCCATCCCTCTCCCCCTCCCTCCCTCTCCCCATCCCCATCCCCCTCCCTCTCTCCCTCCTTCTCCTCCCCCCTCATCCTTCCACCTCCCTCCTCCTCTCCTTCCCCTCTCCAGCCAGTAACGTGGGGACCCACCGTCGTCAGATCACAGACCTGTTGGACCAGAGCATTCACATCCACTCTCAGTGTTTCATCATCACCGCAAACAACCGCTTCATCCTGCTCTGTGGCTTCTGGGACAAGAGCTTCCGCGTCTATTCCACTGACTCAGGTACAGCCTTTACAAATTTGCTCTACATAGGCAACTGACCCAGGTACAACCTTTATTGTAGAGTGACTTCAGAGTCCTATTCACTCCACTGAGTCTGGTACTGCCCTTATGGATATGTTCATTAAGACTTCGATATATTAATCTGACCCAGGTACAGTCGTTATACTTATTGCCCCTACAGATTCTTATTATCTTCTCTGACTCAGGTACAGCCCTTACAACATAGATCCATATGAGCACTGTGTATATCACTGACTCAGAATCAGTACTTATTCTAGTGTCTAGAGCAACTTCAGAGTCTCATTATTCATTCCCCTTCACCCCATCAGAGCCCCGTGTTCTCAACTGACTCAGCCTTTTCTACACAGCTCCATCTGAGCCCTGTGTGCTTCACTGACTCAGGTACAGCCTTTACTACACAGCTCCATCTGAGCCCTGTGTGCTTCACTGACTCAGGAACAGCCTTTTTGTATTTTGCTCTACCACAAATCGAATGTATTTATAAAGCCCTTTTTACATCAGCAGATGTCCCAAAGTGCTTACACAGAAACCCAGCCTAAAACCCCAAAAAGCAAGCAATGCAGATGTAGCAATGCACCCCTTCTGAGTGCTCTGTAGTCAACTGACCCAGGTACAGCCTTTCAAATATAGTTCCATCAGAGGCCTGTATAGTCCCCTGACCCGATTACAGCCCTTATTCTAGAGCGTCATTCAGTGTCCTATTAACTTCACCATTAATTTCACAGCCCCTAATCATCGGCCCTTCCACAAGACACCTAATCCATCAGGTACAGCCTTTATAGTAGGTGTAGCCCCATTAGATCCCTGTTTACTGTACTGACCCAGGTACAGCCTTTATAGTAGGTGTAGGTGTAGCCCCATTAGATCCCTGTTTACTGTACTGACCCAGGTACAGCCTTTATAGTAGGTGTAGGTGTAGCCCCATTAGATCCCTGTTTACTGTACTGACCCAGGTACAGCCTTTATAGTAGGTGTAGGTGTAGCCCCATTAGATCCCTGTTTACTGTACTGACCCAGGTACAGCCTTTATAGTAGGTGTAGGTGTAGCCCCATTAGATCCCTGTTTACTGTACTGACCCAGGTACATCCTTTATAGTAGGTGTAGGTATAGCCCCATTGGATCCCTGTTTACTGTACTGACCCAGGTACAGCCTTTATAGTAGGTGTAGGTATAGCCCCATTAGATCCCTGTTTACCTTACTGACCCAGGTACAGCCTTTATAGTAGGTGTAGGTATAGCCCCATTAGAGCCATGTTTACTGTACTGACCCAGGTACAGCCTTTATAATAAGCATAGGTATATAAGCATAGGTATAGCCTCTATCCTCCAGCTCCATACGTCTCCGGCTACGTCTCTGTCTCCCGGCTACGTCTCTGTCTCCCGGCTACGTCTCTGTCTCCCGGCTACGTCTCTGTCTCCCGGCTACGTCTCTGTCTCCCGGCTACGTCTCTGTCTCCCGGCTACGTCTCTGTCTCCCGGCTACGTCTGTCTCCCGGATACGTCTCTATATGTCCCGGATACGTCTGTCTCCCGGATACGTCTCTGTATATCCCGGCTCCGTCTCTATATATCCCGGCTCCGTATCTATATATCCCGGCTACGTCTGTCTCCCGGATACGTCTCTGTATATCCCGGCTCCGTCTCTATATATCCCGGCTCCGTCTCTATATGTCCCGGCTACGTCTCTATATGTCCCGGCTTCGTCTCTATATGTCCCGGCTCCGTCTCTATATGTCCCGGCTACGTCTCTATATGTCCCGGCTCCGTCTCTATATGTCCCGGCTCCGTCTCTATATGTCCCGGCTCCGTCTCTATATGTCCCGGCTCCGTCTCTATATGTCCCGGCTCCGTCTCTATATATCCCGGCTACGTCTCTATATGTCCCGGCTACGTCTCTATATGTCCCGGCTACGTACCTATATGTCCCGGCTACGTCTCTATATGTCCCGGCTACGTCTCTATATATTCCGTCTCCGTCTCTATATGTCCCGGCTACGTCTCTATATGTCCCGGCTACGTCTCTATATGTCCCGGCTACGTATCTATATGTCCCGGCTCCGTCTCTATATGTCCCGGCTCCGTCTCTATATGTCCCGGCTCCGTCTCTATATGTCCCGGCTCCGTCTCTATATGTCCCGGCTCCGTCTCTGTATATCCCGGCTACGTCTCTGTATGTCCCGGCTCCGTCTCTATATGTCCCGGCTACGTCTCTGTATATCCCGGCTCCGTCTCTATATATCCCGGCTACGTCTCTATATATCCCGGCTACGTCTCTATATGTCCCGGCTCCGTCTCTATATATCCCGGCTACGTCTCTATATATCCCGGCTACGTCTCTATATGTCCCGGCTCCGTCTCTATATGTCCCGGCTACGTCTCTATATGTCCCGGCTCCGTATCTATATGTCCCGGCTCCGTCTCTATATGTCCCGGCTCCGTCTCTATATATCCCGGCTCCGTCTCTATATGTCCCGGCTCCGTCTCTATATGTCCCGGCTACGTCTCTATATGTCCCGGCTACGTCTCTATATGTCCCGGCTACGTCTCTATATGTCCCGGCTACGTCTCTATATGTCCCGGCTCCGTATCTATATGTCCCGGCTACGTCTCTATATGTCCCGGCTACGTCTCTATATATCCCGGCTACGTCTCTATATGTCCCGGCTACGTCTCTATATGTCCCGGCTCCGTCTCTATATGTCCCGGCTCCGTCTCTATATGTCCCGGCTCCGTCTCTATATGTCCCGGCTACGTCTCTATATGTCCCGGCTACGTCTCTATATGTCCCGGCTCCGTCTCTATATGTCCCGGCTACGTCTCTATATGTCCCGGCTACGTCTCTATATGTCCCGGCTCCGTCTCTATATGTCCCGGCTCCGTCTCTATATGTCCCGGCTACGTCTCTATATGTCCCGGCTACGTCTCTATATGTCCCGGCTACGTCTCTATATGTCCCGGCTACGTCTCTATATGTCCCGGCTCCGTCTCTATATGTCCCGGCTACGTCTCTATATGTCCCGGCTCCGTCTCTATATGTCCCGGCTCCGTCTCTATATGTCCCGGCTACGTCTCTATATGTCCCGGCTCCGTCTCTATATGTCCCGGCTACGTCTCTATATGTCCCGGCTCCGTCTCTATATGTCCCGGCTACGTCTCTATATGTCCCGGCTACGTCTCTATATGTCCCGGCTCCGTCTCTATCCCCCAGCTCTCATCTACAACCCCATTCAGAACCACTCTGGAGATCTACAAAAGGCATGTGATTCAATTTTGAAAGGCAGAAGCTCTCTATCTCCCCATCTCCTGTAAAGGGGGAAGAGAGGGAGGGAAAGGGGGGCGGGGAAGAGAGAGACCATTGTGTGTCTGTCTCAGGGGTGTGCGACCCTGACACGGTTTTAATCCTACACGCGTTCAACAGCTGCTGTCCCGCTCCCCGTAGCCCCCCAGGTTAAAGAATAGGACTGATTTGATCAATTTACAACACTTGATTTGGAAACAGCGACACTCTGCTCCCTCTCCACCTTGCTCATAGTGTCCTGTTGATTGAATGTAATCTGAAGTTGAAGTGGGTGGGGGTGTATTTAAAGGGATAGTTCTCCCAAATGACATATTGGTTTCCTTACCCTGTAAGCGGTCTATGGACAAGGTATAACAGCAATCCATACTTATGTTTTAGCATTTGTGGCACAAATACCATTCATCCATGGGACTGATATTAGCATTGTTTCGCCTCATGTTCAAATCATCTACAAGTGACTTTGTTGAGCTTCACAATCAATTTGAGATACAGGTTTTAAGTATCTAAAAAAGTAACACCCACGTGTTAGAATGAAGTCTTAGATTTGGCATAGTTCCTGCGCTGTGCAGAAATTAATCCATAATTAGGAGTCTATAATTATTTTCTAGTGTATATATATGAACTGTCAGACATTTTTAATATTACATAGCAATGATGTCTTGGTTAACTGTGTCTGTAAGAAGCTGAGCCAGACTGCGGACACACACACTACAATTATCCCTCTCTTTATCCAAATAAAAGGTAATTATGAAACAGACAGTGAAGCTGACACCCAGACAGAAATGCACCCTGGGTTACAGAACAGTGAAGTGTGTCTGCAATACTAGATAAATATTCACTGACTGACTATAGAGGTCACAGTATGACGAAGGTAATGCCTGTTAGACAGCCATGGTGCTGTTACTATGGGCCTGCAATCTGACAGCAATTACACACACACACACACGTGTGAATACACACATGCACACACAAACCCCAAGAGAAAATATTTACACTCGTGTGAAGATCAGTGTGAGGCTGTGAGCTCATCTGGAAGGTGTAGAATAGTTAAGACAGCAGGCGCATGCAACAACTCTGTATATTAATGGTTCAGAGAGTGTGTTTTTTGCTCAGCGCATTTGTTTGCAAGTAGATGGTTTATATGATGGAATATTGAGACATTTTATGTTAATGACAGATGTTTTATACATGTTATTTTAGAATGTTTGCCGTTAGTGTTGTTGGTGTAATACTACTGTAAATTGTGTTGATTCTATGTCAAATGCCAAATACAGTACATCAAGTACTGTAAAATAAATTGCTACTGTATTTAATATTTCATAACTAGAATAAAAATTAGATGGCTGTGGCTCGTGTGTGTGTGTGTGTGTGTGTGTGTGTGTGTGTGTGTGTGTGTGTGTGTGTGTTTCCAGGGAAGCTGACCCAGATAGTGTTTGGTCACCGTGACGTGGTGACGTGTCTGGCCAGGTCTGAGTCGTACATCGGAGGGGACTGCTACGTCCTGTCAGGCTCCAGAGACGCCACGTTACTGCTCTGGTACTGGAACGGAAAACACAGCAGCATTGGAGAGAACCCCGGAAGTAAGTACACCTTCTATGCTAGGGGGGGAAATCCTACAGTAACATGAAGAGTACGTCTGCGTTTACACAGGCAGCCCAAATCCGATTTTTTTTTTTCTCTTACTAATTGGTCTTTTGACCAATCAGATCAGCTCTTTTGCCAATAATTGGGAAAACAATCAGAATAGGGCTGCCTGTGTAGAGTACCACACTGTCGCCCAGAACCCTCTCTCTCAGAGACAGGTCTGACTGTATTTACGGCCCCAGTCTGTAAAGTAACAGCTAGTTTCATCTGACCACACTAGGTCTCCAAACACACAGATTGGATTTCAGGGAACTGGCTGTGGTCAAGAAATGGGCTCTCGCTCTGTAGTGTGTGTGTGTGTGTGTGTGTGTTAGAGAGAAAGTTAGTGTGTGTGAGAGAACGTTAGTGTGTGTGTGCGCCCATACATGTGTGTGTTGTCCCTCCATGTGTGTGAGAGAGAGTCCGAGGACCACTTAGAGACGGTAAATGTGACGTGGGGGTCGCTGGTCACATGGAAGCCCACCACCTTCCATCTGATGCGGGGTTAGAACAGTCATGAGAAGTGCAAAACATTACCGTTGGGGGCTGCCCCTTACAGCCCTTACTCTTACCATGACATATGACACGGACCGTGATGATCAAAGGACTTAACACACAGCACAGAGCAGTGAGAGTCACTGCCTCCATGGTACTAATTTGGCTGGCTTAGAGACCCTTACATCCTGTTAAGTGCTCTGCTACAAATGGACTGCAATTTATGACAAATTGTGATTTGGTTAATAAGACACATCGGTTGTTGATCTGGAACACGGAACGTTAGATGGTAGCGTGTCACTGACCTCATCTGGTGTTTTGGATGTGGATGTCGCAGTCTTTCCCACCATAAGTGGAATTTACCAAGAGGTCTTTCTAAAACTTAAACAAACCAAGGTCTACGGTACTGGTCTACGGGGGAAGTGGGCATGTTGATTAAGTTACAAAATACAGAGTTTTGGCTGCTATTTTACAGATTTGGCTGCTATTTTACAGATTTTGGCTGCTATTTTACAGATTTTGGCTGCTATTTTACAGATTTTGGCTGCTATTTTACAGATTTTGGCTGCTATTTTACAGATTTGGCTGCTATTTTACAGATATTGGCTGCTATTTTACAGATATTGGCTGCTATTTTACAGATTTGGCTGCTATTTTACAGATTTGGCTGCTATTTTACAGATTTTGGCTGCTATTTTACAGATTTTGGCTGCTATTTTACAGATTTTGGCTGCTATTTTACAGATTTTGGCTGCTATTTTACAGATATTGGCTGCTATTTTACAGATATTGGCTGCTATTTTACAGATTTTGGCTGCTATTTTACAGATTTTGGCTGCTATTTTACAGATTTTGGCTGCTATTTTACAGATTTTGGCTGCTATTTTACAGATTTTGGCTGCTATTTTACAGATTTTGGCTGCTATTTTACAGATTTGGCTGCTATTTTACAGATTTGGCTGCTATTTTACAGATTTGGCTGCTATTTTACAGATTTTGGCTGCTATTTTGTGATTTAGCAGTCGAGGTATTCCTTGTTTCCGAGGTGTAAATTACCATTGACCCGCATATTCGGTTAATTCTAAATGATATAAATAATTAGATGTATAATATATTACCATATGAGGTTATTACTTCACACATGGATGATTACATCACTCTGAGTACAATCAGTAGAAATGTACATTTCATTAATAAAACATGCATACTGTGGGCTGTGTTCATTTATAACAAATAGATCAAACAAGAAAAGATAATTACATTCTACATACGTTATATGATGTGTGTTCCTTATGAATCCCCAATTCCACATCGGCTACGTGTGATTTTAAGGTTGGCAGATTTGATTGAATGGGGCAGTTGGCATAGGAGTAGGGTATCTGTGTCGATATGTACATTGTTCTTCCACTGCCTTAGGCAGTGCCAGTTTGCATGGTGTACAGTCTAGTAGTGAATCTAGCGTGTGTGTTTGTATAAAGTGTGTGTGTGTGTGTACAGTGCCTTCAGAAAGTATTCATACCCATTGACTTATTCCACATTTTGTTGTGTTACAGCCTGAATTTAAAATGGATGAAATATATCTATTTTTCTCTTACCCATCTACACTCAAAAACCCCATAATGACAAACAGAAAACAGGATTTTAGAAATGTTACCAAAGTTATTGAAAATGAAATACAGAAATATCTAATTTACATAAGTATTCACACCCCTGAGTCAATACTTTGTAGAAGCAGTCTTTCTGGGTAAGTCTCTAAGAGCTTTCCACACCTGGATTGTGCAACACTTGCCCATTTATTATTTTCAAAATTCTTCAAGCTCTTGTCAAAGTGGTTGTTGATCATTGCTAGACAACCATTTTCAGGTCTTGCCATAGATTTTCAAGTAGATTTAAGTCAGAACTGTATCTCGGCCACTCAAGAACATTCAATGTCGTCTTGGTAAGCAACTCCAGTGTATATTTGGACTTGTGTTTTAGGTTGTTGTCCTGCTGAAACGTGAATTTGTCTCCCAGTGTCTGGTGGACAGCAGACTGAACTATGTTTTCCTCTAGGATTCTGCCTGTGCTTAGCTCCATTACATTTATCTTTTATCCAGTCCTTAACGATTACAAGCATACCCATAACATGTTGCAGCCACTAATATGCTGGAAAATATGGAGAGTGGTACTCAGTAATGTGTTGTATTGGATTTGCCCCAAACATAACACTTTCTATTCAGGACAACAAGTTAATTGCTTTGTCACATTTTTTGCAGTGTTACTTTAGTGCCTTGGAGTATTTGTGTTCTGGATGTTTTGGTGTATTTGTGTTCTGTACAGGCATCCTTATTTTCCCTCTGTCAATTAGGTCAATTATTGTGGAGTAACTACACTGTTGTTGATCCATCCTCAGTTTTCTCCTATCACAGCCAATTAACTGTTTTAAAGTCACCATTGGCACTCATGGTGAAATCCCTGAGCGGTTTCCTTCCTCTCCGGCATCTGAGTTAGGAAGGACACCTGTATCTTTGTCGTGACTGGGTGTATTGATACACCATCCAAAGTGTAACTTCACCATGCTTGAATGGATATTCAATGTCTTTTTAATAAAATATATTTTATTTATCTACCAATAGTAGGTGCCCTTATTTGCGAGGCATTGGAAAACCTTCCTGGTCTTTGTGGTTAAATCTGTGTTTGAAATTCACTGCTCGACTGGGGGACCTTACAGATAATTGTATGTGTGGGGAACAGAGATCGGATAGTCATTTAAAAATCATGTTAAACACTAAGTACATGCAACTTATTGGTACTTTTAAGCATTTCTACTACTGAACTCATTTAGGCTTGCCATAACAAAGGGCTTGAATACTTATTGACTCAAGACATTTCAGCTTTTCATTTGTAAAAATGTTTATAAACATAATTCCACTTTGACATCATGGGGTATTGTGTGTTGACCTGTGACACATTTTTAAAAATTTGATTAAAAAAAAAAAATCAGTCTATAACTCAACAAAATGTGGAAAAAGTCAAGCAGTGGAAATACATTTCTGAAGGCTGTATCTGTATATGTGCATCTGTTATTCTTCGGCCTTAGTCTGAGCCAGCCAGCCTGCGTTGTGTACAGAGTAGTTTGTGTGAATCAAGTCTGTCTCTCTGTCTCGGTCTCTCTGTCTCGGTCTCTCTGTCTCGGTCTCTCTGTCTCGGTCTCTGAGTGTGTGTGCATCTGTTATTCTCCAGCCTGCCAGATTCTGCATGGTGCAGCAGTGAGTTTTAGCAGCAGTACTTTAATCAGTCCGGCCCACCACCACAATATGATGCTCCGCATCAGGGTCTGCTAACCGTAGAGCACGAACGAACACACACACACACACACACACACACACACACACACACACACACACACACACACACACACACACACACACACACACACACACACACACACACACACACACACACACACACACACACACACACACACACCAGCGATTCCTTTATTCTCCCGCCAAACACAGTGCTTTCAAGTTCAGCCCCCTAACACACACACACACACACACGCTAGTTCCTGTTTAGCTGCTGGCTGACACAGATTAGCCTTCTCTGTGCCAAATGTGTCTGCAGTATCCAAATCGTACATTTGCACACACACACTACACACACATCTACACAATCAGTGCCTGCTCCTTACACTCTTCTCTGTGTGAGTGAGTGAAGAGCAGTAGAGAGCATGCACAGTGGGAGGGGATTCTGCAGACTATACTGACCTCTGGTGGCTCAACGGTAGAACACACAGGTTTATGGGTTGTTCCCCCCACATTTTAAACCATGACTTTTTTAATAAAGATACATTTAGGAAGTAGCCTCTAGATAATCATTCAGTGAACAACAGCTGAAATTATATATTTTTTCTCTCTAAGCATTACACAAACACACACATTTATCTTTCCCAAGGTAAATGATACCCTTCTCAGTACACACACACACACACATTTCTCTTTCCCCAGGTAAGTGATACTCTTTTCAGTCTACACACACACATGTTAGCTGTGTTGGTTTTATATATTATATTGTAATCAGATGTCTGCCTAATGCAAACCAAATGGTGGCGAGCAGCTCAAAAGGTTAAACGATACACCAATATATCAGTTTTATTGATCTTCCACGGGCAAAATCCGACATCACGCTTTAATCCTCGCCGTTGTAGGGCATAAATCAGCGTTTCTGACGTTTAGGATGTTTGACAGTTAACTTAATGAAATCTATACATGGAGAGATCATGACCTGTTGGTCTGGTGTGGCCACAGTGTCAGCATGGTGGAACATAGTTGGAAAGTCGTCAGGGTGCCTGCCCGGGCCTTTAAAAGCCGTTAAAATATTTCACTGAAATGAACATAAAGGGCTTGTCCATCATACCAGGAGCCTTTTTACTTTACAGGGGAGGTCAGTGGAGGTACAGAACTTTCTGCCTTTACTGTGTTTAGGGTTACTAACCACCAAGCTGAAGGCAGTTAGTGTATCGGAGGAGTCTGCACTAATGAAAGATTTACACACGTTGTGTTTTTACTCCAGAAAGTTCAGGAGTCAGTCATTTATGTGTATTGAGTTAAACTAAACCAAAGTCTAATTCAATTGCGGAGTGAAGTTGTTAAATGTGCAGTCAAAATACTCAAATTTAAACCAACGCTTGTTGATTTGCACAATGGCTATATAGTGGGAAAAGGGCTAGTGAAAGAGGCACATCAATGGTGAACACAGTCAGCTATCTCCTAGGTATTTTCTCTACAACATCAATGGTGAACATAGTCAGCTATCTCCTAGGTATTTTCTCTACAACATCAATGGTGAACATAGTCAGCTATCTCCTAGGTATTTTCTCTACAACATCAATGGTGAACATAGTCAGCTATCTCCTAGGTATGTTCTCTACAACATCAATGGTGAACATAGTCAGCTATCTCCTAGGTATGTTCTCTACAACATCAATGGTGAACATAGTCAGCTATCTCCTAGGTATGTTCTCTACAACATCAATGGTGAACATAGTCAGCTATCTCCTAGGTATGTTCTCTACAACATCAATGGTGAACATAGTCAGCTATCTCCTAGGTATGTTCTCTACAACATCAATGGTGAACATAGTCAGCTATCTCCTAGGTATGTTCTCTACAACATCAATGGTGAACATAGTCAGCTATCTCCTAGGTATCTTCTCTACAACATCACTCCTCAGAACGTGCTATTCCAATCCTCAAGGCTCAGCAAAGTAACAGCATATTCTATAGGTGGCTTCCATGTAAAACAATTCGGTATTTAACAACCATGTCCATTCTAGCTTTTCCATTTCTATGACTTCCTTCTTGAAGTGTTGTCTGTCGGTCTGTCTGCTGCTGTAGTTGAACTTGACCCTGTCCTCTCCTCTGTTTGAGAAGACCCAGGGCACCCTGCGAGACGTGGCGTTGAGACGCCCTCTGTCTGATAGTGAACTCCTAATGAACTGCAGTGTGGGACTGACTGTGGTACAGTGCTTTAGCAGCTTTAGTATGACCTCTGACCTCTCACCCCACATCAAAGGGAGCAGGGGTCAGCTGGGACCCCCTGTTAAACACCAATATTATCAGTGCAGCAACCTGGCTCCTGTAAAGCACCACAAAGTGGCAGGCAGACTTTACCATCCCTCAGAGAGAGGGAGGGAGGGAGGGAGGGAGGGAGGGAGGGAGGGAGGGAGAGGGGGGGTAAGGTTGGACTCTTTCTTCTCTGTCTACTCTGCAGTGCATGTCCATTGGCTGTATTTACTTAACAAGTTTCATCACTGACTGATGTAGTGGTCAACATTGTGGTATATCCAACAGTGGGCAGTACCAGTATTGGCAGGACAGGTGTTGATTGGTTGGAGCTAACCCAGGGCAGAACTCTTGTTTGGGCTCTTGTCTCTGACGGCTCAGCCCAACGTAAGTGAATGATGGGCTGTTCTTTTTGGCACATCTCTTTCTCTTCTCCTCATCTCCTAAAGGACGGTGTCAGAGCCCAGTCTCTTGTCTGGAGGCATCTGGAGTTGGTCAGGCTCTTCTGGGGAAGTACAGTGTATTAAAGGAAGAGGGAGATTGTTAGTGACAAGTGTTGGAGAGAGAGAGTGGAGATGATATGGCTGGATGAGTCCTGTCTATTTGCTGAGAGGGGTGGGGGTGAGTTGGGAGTGTGTGTTTTGGTCTGGGTCTCTGATGAAGAATAATTATTCTAGAATAAATGGCAGCTACTATGCTCTAGTTCCAGTGATGGTCAGAGTCCACCACATATCCTTAAATAAGGACCAATTCTCACAACCACCCACACCTAATAGCTAAAACCACTGACTGTTATGATGAGAGCTCGTCAGAATCACTCTGCATTGTTTTATAGCCGGAGCACATACTCTGACAATATGTTGCCATTCGTTTCTGAATTCTCATTTCTATGTGGTGAAATGCATGACCATAAAGTGGGTCTTCCACTTTGAATATACCAAGCATCACATTCTGAGGCACTATGACTTATAGGGAATTATTGTGGGGATTTACCGCCCTTTAGTGGCTGTAAAACGAACATGCCCACACCTGATTTCCATTGGCTAACGTGCGTTTGTGTGTTTTTCCCCAGCTGAGTTTGTGACGCCCAGAGCCATCCTGACGGGTCATGACTGTGAGGTGACCTGCGCCAGTGTGTGTGCCGAGCTGGGACTTGTCATCAGTGGCTGCAGAGGTGAGTGTGTGGGTGGATCAACCGAGGCCTCTTGCTACAGACTAGGTTCAAAAGTAACTTAGATCTTGGTCACACTGACAATATGAATGTCAGAACAGTGAACACTTTCATACTGAACAACCTCATACTGTCAATGTAGACAGGTCTGTAAGTCGCTTTGGATTTAGAAGAAGAAATGACCATGTTATAATGTCATTATGATGATAAACCCGTGAGTGAATCAGTGGAAATCAGAGCCTGGTTAGTAACTTCTATGTTCCTCCACTCACAGAGGGCCCGTGTCTGATCCATTCCATGAATGGGGATCTGCTGCGGACCCTGGAGGGTCCGGGGGGCTGCGTGCAGCCCCGTCTCATCCAGTCCTCTACAGAGGGCCACGCCGTGGTCTACTACGACAAGGGACACTTCTGCTTCTTCTCCATCAACGGAAAGCTGCTGGGACACATGGAGGTGGAGGAGAACATCAGGGTAAAGGAACCCACTGATATAGAGGGACAAAGTCATTTCATTAAGCTTCTAACGGTTTTAATGTTTTGTTGGAAAGCCTAGTGTACACACGTTTCGACCTTCAAGTTCAAAGTAAGGTGCTTATTTCTAGAGTGGGCTGCCTCTCTCTGTTCTATTCTACTGGTCTGTGAAAGTCTCTGTGCTTCATCATGCCAGTGGTCTGCTCTCTGATTAAAGGACAGCTCTGTGGTCTGTCTGCCTCAGGGCATACACATCTACAAGCCCCTCACGCACACACACATGCGCGCACACACACACACACTTCTAGCCTAGGAAGTACCAGGTCAAAGGCTCTTTACTTCCATTTCTCCTCCAACCTCTCCTCTCCTCCAGTCCAGACAAGCCTCTTTGATCCTGGGCTCCCGTGTCGAGTCCTATCAGGTCTTAGTGCTGGTTCAACATGGCAGGAGGGCGGACATTCTCCCAGTCCTAGCCCCATTAACAACCCTCAGGCACCACCCGACACATTCCCACATTTCACATTTCCTGCCTCACGGCTACGGTGTCACAAAATGGCCGCGGCTCTTTGGCCAGTTTCCCTTTCCCCCTGTTTCCGATGGGCCTGGGAAATGTAACCCAGTCCCTCATAGGCACACCTGCTTCCCATTTGAGACAGCTGTATTCTGCCCCTGTCACCCAGTCACAGTCATAGTCACAGCCATAGCACCAGGACTTAGACTGATTACTGAGCTATATACATACATATACCCCCCCCCCCCCCCCCCCCCCCCATTTGTTTCCAATAAGCAGACTGGATCAGAATTCATTGGCAGAGCAAGTCTGGTATTGAGTTGGTGTTGACATGCTGCTGAATAGGATATGTTTTTACATGGATAACCTTAGAAGTTTAGAATGATTGTCTACTGTAATGTTTCAGATTCTACGGAAGATCAGGTTGGTGAGATCCAGATCAAATGATCCCCCAAATAGCTGTTATGAAGATTAGTTTTCCGATATTATCCACCGCTATTTTGTTAACTACAACAGTTTTGCCAATAGTGTAGCCAGCCTCCTTTTCTCATGTATATGAACTGTTAGTCTTTATTTATCAGATCCACAATGACTCTCTGATAGACAGTTAGTTGCTGTCTTATCCAACACAGTTGTAGGTTTTGCCAGGTCCCCGTAGTGTACTCCCCAGCTCGTTCGTTTCATGTACATAAACCGTAAGCCATTCCTGGGCCATTTTGCGTCTCTCCTCTGCTGTGCGTTGTAAATTCCTGCCACGTCAGACAGAATCAGGGCAGTCTTAACATCTCAGGGTAGCTCTGTGAGAGCAGCGGCCCCCCTCGTCTCAGTATGAGGCCTGGACGTGGTGTTTAATGCACTGCACTAGACACCAGTATCAATCTTCAGCTAGCGCTGCGTCCCACCACACAGCAGGACTCCGGGATAAATAAATGTTTGTCCTGGCCCAAGGTGTCCCCTTACAGTAGTCTCGTCCCAGACTGTGTGTTGCTGTGTGTGTGTGTGGGTACATTTTTGTGTGTGGGTGCACAAGTGCTTATGTGTGCATGCAGCGTGAATGTGACAGGGTATGTTAATAGTGGAGCTTATTTTTGTATTGGTATTTATTATGGATCCCCATTAGGTCATGCCAAACAAATGAAAAATAAAATAAAACAGTTCATGTAATATTATTACACCACTACATATCTAATATATGTGTGTAGAGTGAGGGTTCTGGCATGTGTGTGTCCTCACAGTCCGCATTGTTCCATAAGGTGTAGTTTTATGTTTATGTTACAGCTTGCATGAGTTACTTGATGTGGAATAGAGTTCCATGTAGTCATGGCTCTGTGTAGTACTGTGTGTTTTCCTGAGTCCGTTTTGGACTCGGGGATTGTGAAGAGTCCTCTGGTGGCATGTCTTGTTGGGTATGCATGGATGTCTGAGCTGTGTGCTAGTCGTTTGAACACACATCTCTGTGCTTTCAACATGTCAATACCTCTCACAACGGAAAGTAGCGATGCAGTCAATCGTTCGTCTACTTTGAGCCGGGAGAGATTGACATGCATGTCATTGATGTCAGCTCTCTGTGTACGTTTAAGGGCCAGCCGTGCTGCTCTGTTCTGGGCCAACTGTGATGTACCTATGTCCCCCTTTGTGTCACTTGCCTGTATGACTGGGCAGTAGTCCAGGTGTGACAAAACTAGTGCCTGTAGAACTCTTGTTGATAGGGATGCCAAGAAGCAGAGCAGTGCTTTATTACAGATCTCTCCCCATCTTAGCTACCGGTGCATCAATATCTCTGGACCATGTCGGTTTACAATCCAGGGTTACACCAAGCAGTCATTGGATGATTTGTCCCAAATACAATGCTTTTAAAAATATGTAGGACTGGCTTATTACTTGCCACCCATTTAAAACTGACTGCAGCTCTTTGTTAAATGTTGCAGTGATTTCACTTGTTGTAGTAGCTGATGTGTAGAATGTTGAGTCATCAGCATACATAGACACACAAGCTTTACTCAGAGCCAGTGCCAGGTAATTAGTAAAGGTTATATAAAGTAAGGGGCCTAGACAGCTGCCCTGGGGAATGCCCAACTCCACCTGGATTATGTTGGAGAGGCTTCCATTAAAAAACACCCTCTGTGTTAGACAGATAACTCTCTACCCATGCTATAGATGTAAAGCCACAACACAGCAGCAGATTATATTGAATAATGTCAAAAACTGATGTCATTTATCCCATTTAGAATATGGCCCTAGTTGCGTTGGAGGGTAAAGAGAGGTGTAACTCTCAGCAACAACCTCTCTCTTAGCTGGTTCTCTGATAGCAGATTCATCCAGTGTAGTTGAGTTGAGGCCATGCTGAATGGATTCCAGTCTTAGCCCCACTGATATAACTCAGACAGTGTAAGTAACCATTCTAGCAGATTGGTTACTATGGGCGTTAAAAGGAGCATGTGGTTCTATAATAGTTCTCCCTGGCATCATTGCCAGGCTCTGAAGTCATCCTTCAGACACCTGAGTCACGTCGGCAATCTAGGCTCCTGTGGAGACGGCGGCCATCTTGTTTGGCCTCCTAGTCGCAGAGGGGCTGATTTTATTCTGTCTGGGAACAGCCTCCTACCTGGGTCTGGCTGAGTCGTCTGCCAGGTCTCCAACCCCCCAGCAGCACACAGTGGGTTATGTACTAGGCCGATTCATAGAAGGCTACATCAACATCAGTGCCAGAGGCTGGATGGAGTAACACTGACTTCACGGAGGAACAATTAAAAGAGAGTAACTGGCAAGTTAGTTCATGAGTTGAGGTCATGAATCAGAACAGTTTGTTCAGTTTGGGACTACTGCCACTAGTTCGGTGAATGTAATGGGCCATTCCTGAAATACCGAGAGACATTTTGGCAAACAATATCTTAACTACATTTTTCTTTGTTGAGTTGATCCTAAATGATGTTGATCTAAATGTCTGTTCTCTTAAGCAATAGTGTCAGATTAACTGACAAAAATTGCTATGGGGCTTTATATGGCAAGATAAAGGACGCAATTAGACAGATATCAGACACACAGCAAACAAATCTAAACAGAATGATATCCCTCATCCCTCCCTCCCCCGATCACCCCACAGCCATACTACTTTCCCAGAATCCTTTCCCAGTCCTCTTGGATGGCGATCTAACAAAATGCTCTGGAAAGATTGATCCCTCAGTCTCGTTGCCAGTGTGTGAGTGTGTGTGCGTGGCTCTTGTGTCCGATCGAGTGTGTATATGCGTGAGTGTGAGTCAGTGCATTAGTTCAGACTGCCAGGTATTCTGATACCGCAGTTTACTGTCAGCAGTGGTCCGTTCACTTCCCTGTGGCTCATAAGAAGAGGCCAAACACTGACTGTACTGTACTGTTCTGTCTGTATTGTACTGTACTGTACTGTCTGTACTGTCTGTACTGTATATCTGTCTCTGTCTGTCTGTGTCTGTCTGTTTGTACAGTATATCTGTCTCTGTCTGTCTGTACTGTACTGTATATATGTCTGTTTGTACTGTATATCTGTCTGTCTGTCTGTCTGTACTGCATATCTGTCTGTTTGTACTGTATGTCTGTCTGTCTGTACTGTATATCTGTCTGTCTGTCTGTACTGCATATCTGTCTGTTTGTACTGTATGTCTGTCTGTACTGTATATCTGTCTGTCTGTCTGTACTGCATATCTGTCTGTCTGTCTGTACTGCATATCTGTCTGTTTGTACTGTATGTCTGTCTGTCTGTACTGTACTGTATATCTGTCTGTTTGTACTGTATATCTGTCTGTCTGTCTGTACTGTACTGTATATCTGTCTGTCTGTCTGTACTGTATATCTGCAACCAGTGATCAAGTCCATTGAGAGCAGTCAGGCTAGCTAAAGTGATTTTTCTTATAGTGTAGACATTTCCCCGTTTTGAATATGCAACGACTGTCTTAAATGTTTTGATTGTTAAATGATCCATTATATTAGTTTTAGCGGTGGTAAAAGCATCTAACGCAACTTTTGATTGACTTGAGTTGGTATCGCAAAATAAGCTAAACTGATTCCCAGGAATGTGCCAATTTGCGTTAAATTCAAAACTAAGTTTTGTTCATGTCAAATATTTATCATTTGAAATAAATTCTGGCGGCTGCACCACATATGTCTGGGATGATGAATGTTTTTGTTTAATCTTCCATCCGGTAATTGCACTTCTTTTCTAATCCTTCTAAGCCAGCTGTGACTGAAATAGCTGCATCCCATCTAGCATACAGTATGTTCATGTGAAACCGCTAATTAGGCTAACTTACACTAGTTATTACTTACATTTCCTTGTCATTTCATCAGCGTTTGTTACCTCGTGATTGATGCCTCCGACTGGCTTCAATTTCCAACTATATACTGTATGCATAAATATACCCCAACACAGAAGTTTAGTGTAGGGCCGTAGTGTATCCCCGTTTCCCTTGGGAACCCATTAAAGTGTAACACAGCCCATAAGTGCACAGGGAAACCAGATGAGCAGAATAAATCTCTCTCCACAGTGTCTGTGGGGAGCCGTGGCTTGTAGCAGTTCAGTTGGATGGACTGCTGTTCTGTGCTGTGCTGTTCTGTGCTGCTCGCCACATGAATGTTGTGAAATATCTGATTGATACGGTGCCTCTCTCGCTTGGTGCAGGAAGTGCTCACAGAGACTTTGATTGAAATAGCACACCGTGAGGTAGGTGGTGAGGTCACTGGTGTCCTAGGCTAGGTCACTAAATCGAACCACAAAGCCTATACTGATAAAGCTTTGGTTGGTTGTTTTTAAAGAGCTGTTGTAGACGCTCTATTGGACAAATAGCAGACGTCAATATGACGACAGGATTCCTCACTGGGCAATAAGCCCATGTTTATTATGCTTTATGGTAGTGGTCAGCTCTGGTGTGGTGTGAGGGAGTTACACATCCCATCCAAATCTCTGCATGTATTAGCGCCCTCCAGTGGTAGGTGCAATAGGCTGCAGGTCATGACGCTGTCCACAGGAGGGCGCTGACAGCCTCATGGACAATGCAATAGAACAGTAATACAGCAATGTTCCCTATTGTCTTGTACATAACGTCTCCTGTCACTCAAAGTGGTGCTGTTTCTCCTCTCCCGTCAGGCCATGCTGCTGAGTCGGGACGGACAGTACCTGCTGACGGGGGGAGACGGGGGAGTTTTGTCTGTCTGGCAGGTTCACAACCTCAAACAGATGTTCACCTACCCTGGCTGTGACGCAGGCATCCGCTCCATGGCCATGTCCAACGACCAAAGGTAACATACACACCTGGACTCTGACGCTGTAATCTTCACTCACATAGGTGTTGTGTGGTATGAAGTTTTAGCACATAGGAAGAAATAATGAAAATATGGACTAATGATATCTTCAGATGTGTGGGTTTGTAGTAACTAACATCAGATGGGAAATAAAAAACCTTCCCAATCTAGAATGCACAGAATACCATGATGAAGACCTTGGTGTTATTCACAGTATAAAGACAGTAGACGTACTGTATGACATTAGTAAAAGTACATCATGTTCTGTGTACATGTATGAGCCTTAACTCAACACTCCCTCTGGGCTCTGTCCTCTCCTAGGTGCATCATAACCGGCATGGCGTCTGGTAGTATAGTCCTGTTCTACAACGACTTCAACAGGTGGCACCACGAGTACCAGACCAGATACTGAGGCAGGACCACACAACAACAACAATCCCTCTGGTTAACGTGGGACCTACCTACTGCAATCCTGTCGTTCCATGTCCTAAGGCACTACTCAATACATATTGATATTCTGAATGTATCTTAAGAGAAGAAAAACTGTCTGATTCTGTCGAAAGAAGCAAATTATTTTTTTTAAAAGGGCATTGCTATATTTTGTAGGGCATATCGAAAATTTCATATAATATATCTTAGGGTGGGGTTATATACCTATGGTTACAAATCTATTTTTAGCTTGTTAAGAGTCTATTTTCATCTCGAGCAGAGGAAAATAAGGGTTCAAAGTGGAAGTAGGTAGAAAAGTATATTTGCATCTATTGTCTTAAGAATCCATATATTTGTGTACGTTAGGGGTGAGTGATTATTTTCAATAGGTGTGAAACGTGGAGATATAATCATTATTTTGGTCATTAATATCCATTTTTTCATGCTCTTTTTGCTACTGTGGAAACACAGGGAAATAAAATATGTGAAGTTTGTGTGGTGATCGAGCGGGAAGTTCATTAAGTCTTTTATGTGTTCATGACTTGAGGGAATATATTCTATTTAAATGTTTGTACCACACCTCTGTGTAAATGGACAGATCTTGCCTTCCTGTGCATGAGTTATTCCTCTGCTGTCCTGATGTTGGCGTACACTGCACAAAGACTTGTCACCAGTTGTCATATGTGTATCAGACAGACATCATAGTAACAAGATGGCTGCCGGTGTGATTAGTTTGTTTGTATCCGAGTGTAGTCATGACGATCATTAGCTTTATGTATGTACTGTAACCATACTGATGAATAATATGTCTGTCAGTAGAAACAAATGTCAGGGGCTATGTCCTAATTTTGTAAAATGGCGTCCTTTCCTCATCACCTATCAGAACTTTACATGTAGGAGACGGGACGAGGAAAGGAAGCCATTCCAAATTTCCCGACGTAGCCATGATGTGCTTCTTTGTATAACTTCTTGTTAGCTTTACCTCCTCTACTGAGGCATTTGCAGTACTTAAGCATATACTGTATCATATTAGCGATCGACACAGTGCCCAAACCATGCTAGGATCATCAAAGTCCATCGAAGTATCTCATCTTGGCAAAGAGAGTTGCAGCGAAATGAGGGACTTGTCAGTCTGTCTGTGTGTCACGGTGAATATTCACTGGTTAAACCAGACCACAGACAACCCTGGTCCTGGTCAGCCAAAGGGTGTGCACTTTTTGGTTCAAGCCCAGCTTTAAAATACCCGATTCTACCTAATTATGGGCCTTCAGGTCAAAACTGAATTGAATCAGGTGTTTTGGTGCAGGGTTGGAACACCCGATGTGGTTCCTCCAATACAACGGTTGCTCATAAGGAGAAACATTCCGTGTTGGTGTGGTTACGATTACAATGAAATGGCTACTACTGTATTTTCTATGTATCGCTCAATATTTTGGCAATCAATTTGGAATGAGTGTTTTTGACACGTGATGAGTTCTGACAAATAAATTTGAATTTTTTTTAACTTGAGACATCTTGTCTTCAATTGAACTGTTATTTGATTTCCCGTTTTCTGAAGTTAGACTGGAATGTAGCCAGGGGTGGCGTTGCACTAACCACATCGTTCACAGAAGCTGCACAACTTCTTCACCTGGCTGCAGTCAAGGCCTAGGTAGGTAGGTTTAACCCATAGAGAATGATTGAGGCCATATTAGCATGGGTAGTATCATTGAGGGCTTCCACAATTTGAATGTAGTTGACTGGGTGGGACTTCCATCTTCATTGGCTGATCCTTCCTGGTGACCCTGTTGGAGTCATGTCCAACCTGGTCATCGGGCAGGATCAGCCAATTGCGAAAAAGAACATTGACTACTTCAAAATGGAGATAGCATGGGCAGCGTCATTGAAGCTGCCACAGAGCCTATAATGGCACAGATACAAAGATGAGTGCTATATCTCTATGGTTTTGTCTCAGGTTTATTCACATTGCAAAACTAGAAGGGTATAAAGACCGTTTAGATAGAATATCATCAATATATATTGTGCAACCTTCCCTTTAAGAGATGACGGTTGGAGAGTCTTCACCAGGACCTGCTTGCTGCTCTCCATGTGTCAAACCCCCCCAACACTGCAGGTGCTGCCATCATTGACCACTCAGGCAGGGGGTTATGGGAGTCTGTGGGTCCCTAGCTTGGTTCCCCATAGGCTCAATGTTAGAGCTAGATCTGGTAACTGTGTCTATCCTGGTGATTGGCTAAGTAGATCTGATTCATCCGGATACACATCATCTAATGGTTGGAATTAGGCCATGTTGTTGCTTCAGATATTGTCCACAGGAGGGCGCTGATGATCACATGGGTCTCAGTCACTTTACCTCATTGGGAATGGCTTATAATATTTGATTTCTACACACCTTTATTATCATAGGCATTTTCACACAAAAACATAGTGCCAAAGAAATAAAAACAACAAAACACTGATTTGAATACTTTTTATTGCGTTTGAAGTTCTCCGATGTGCTCCTAATACAAAATGATAAAGGAGTCACATAGTGGCTAAATGTCTGCACAAACTAAAACTGCTGGCCAAAGCTGACAGGAGTGTTTTTCCTGTTTGAAATGTAATTTTCATACATGTATCCAGACTAAAACTGCAATAAAAAAAGCATTATGATGATGACAGTGTAGTTTGACTAAACATTACACAACAGCTACTATACGTACAATAGTACCAGCTTGACGTGTGTGTGTGTGTGTGTGTGTGTGTGTGTGTGTGTGAGAGAGACCTGTTTTGTGGGGAGGCAGAGGGAGGAACACGGCATGCAACTAAAGCCCCTTGGAGTAGTAGTGCTGTGCATCGGAGCCATTATCAATATCCGAAGGGTTAAACCCTGACCAACTGCATGCAGTAGGCTAGGTAAGGAGATACGGGGGCTGCATCCCAAATGGTATCCTATTCCCCTACATAGTGTACTACTTTTGACCCTATGGGCCCTGCTCAAAAGTAGTGCACTATATAGGGAATAGGGTGCGATTTGGGACTTAACCATGGACTTTAAAACAAGTGCATTACCATTACAGACAAAGACAACAGCAAAGTGGAACAGCCTCACGTTATTATCCAGTAAATCTGGACTGATAAATGAGTATATGAGGGGATAGCGCTCCCAGTGTTTCCTGTCAGCTGGTTTCAGAAAAGGAATCTAACTACTGGGTCAGGTTCATTAGGGCACACACTGAAAAACGTTTTGCAACGGAGGGCGAAAATGAGTGTTTCTTACAGGACATGTCCAGGAAGTCCCTTCCTGTTTGTCTGTTTTCTTCCATTTTGTGCCCGATGAACATTTACATTTTATTAATTTAGCAGATGCTCTTATCCAGAGCGACTTACAGGAGCAATTAGGGTTAAGTGACTTGCTCAAGGGCACATCGACAGATTTGTCACCTAGTTGGCTTGGGGATTTGAACCAGTGACATTTCGGTTACTGGCCAAACACTCTTAAAACGCTAGGCTACCTGCCGCCCTGAACACACCCCTGATCTGGCAGCTATTTTCACAGGCACACCTCTCCTCATTGACACGTTCACCTTCTACTCTGTTGCGTCTCTCTTTTGGTGTTCAGCAGTTAAACACTACAGGCTCCATAGCGGACCAATGATAAACAGGCTTTACAGGCAAGAAAAGAAAACAAACTCAAACCTTCAACTTTCATTCGGATGCCTCGTGTCTGTCATACAATACTATATACATCTACAGTAGTAGTTTATCTTAAAACAGATGGCAAGCACGCCAAATAATACACTTCTACCCATAATCAATGTGTGCGTGCGTGTCTACTAAACAACCACAGACAATAAATAAAACATGATCAGAAGTAATTCCAGAAAACCCCATCTGAAACCACACACCAACTAGCCAGGCCTCGCTCTGTTTTCTCCATATCGCTCATATATAAATACACACATACCATATATACAAATCAACCAAAATGTACAAAACACCTCAACTTCCCTCTTGGAGCGTGGATATGATGGGTTCTCTACAGAGATTGTACTGTAGGTTGTAGGAGCCATATTTATTTATTTTTATTATTTTTTTTGCCATTTGCTGCTTGGGAGCCTAGGAAAGATACAGCAGTGGATATCAGCTGTTATACTGTTACTGGGGGTGGAGGTTCTATCTGTATCTAGCCCCCTACATGCGAATCATAGGTCTGGGGATACGGCGCGTGGAGGTAAGGGAGCTTGAAAGGTACAAATTAGACCATGGTCCAGCAGCCAGTCATTCTTTCTCACAGCTCTCTGGCAGTAGCAGCAGCTTCAACGTCAAGGCCCACCAGGGGTGGGGGCACGGTTGGGGGGGAGCAGGTAACGGGTGCCGGAGGGGTGGGAGAAGAGGGAGAGGAGCAGGTCAGGGGTGAGGAAGTGCTGGGAAAGGCAGACAGAGGGTCGGAGGGAGAGGGGCATGTAAAAAGAGAGGGAGGGTCGGAGGGAGAGAGAGGGGCAGGAGGAGAGGGGGAGGCTTTGCGTTTGGAAGGTGATGAGGCAGAGGGGCAAGTAACTGGCATATGAGAGGCCCCAGGGAAGGCACAGACATGGAGCTTGGTTGGAGAGGAAAGAGAAGGGGACATGTGGAGTTTGGTAGGTGAAGAGGGAGAGGAAGGAGAGGGAGAGATGACAGGTTTGGTAGGTGAAGAGGGAGCGATAACAGGTTTGGTAGGTGAGGAGGGAGAGGAAGGAGAGGAAGAGATAACAGGTTTGGTAGGTGAAGAGGGAGCGATAACAGGTTTGGTAGGTGAGGATGGAGAGGAAGGAGAGGAAGAGATAACAGGTTTGGTAGGTGAGGAAGGAGAGGGAGAGATGACAGGTTTGGCAGGTGAGGAAGGAGAGGGAGAGATAACAGGTTTGGTAGGTGAGGAAGGAGAGGGAGAGATAACAGGTTTGGAAGGTGAAGAGGGAGAGATAACAGGTTTGGTAGGTGAAGAGGGAGAGATAACAGGTTTGGTAGGTGAGGAGGGAGAGATAACAGGTTTGGCAGGTGAAGAGGGAGAGATAACAGGTTTGGTAGGTGAGGAGGGAGAGATAACAGGTTTGGTAGGTGAAGAGGGAGAGGGTGAGATATTTTTAGTAGGAGAGGAAGGAGAGGGAGAGTTGTTGGGCCTGGTAGGGGAGGCAGGATAGATAGAGATGTTAGGCTTGGTAGGAGAGGAAGGAGAGACAGGGACAGAGGGAGAGGTAACAGGTCTGGTAGGTGTTGAAGGAGAGATGGGAGGGGATACAGGGACAGGCACATCAGTCTGAGGACTCTTGGGCTCCTCCTCTGGCAGGGCAGGCTTGGTGGGTGATGCCAGCTTGGTGGGTACTGGCAGCTTGGTGTTGGGTGAGACTGGTGAGGCTTGCTTGACTGGCATGGCTGCAGGAGGGACTACTATCTTCCCAGGTGGTGGTGGGGGCGGAGGTGGTGCTGTGGGCCTCTGGCTGCGACGAGTCAGCTGGATCCTCTTCTTATCTAGAGCTGTGTTCTGGTAGAGGTGAGGGGTGAGAGAAAGAAAGTCAGACCGACACTCACCTGCTGTACAATACAACAGAACCAAACAGGTAGGGAGAGACAGAAATAAAAAACAGTGGGTCAATATACACTGCTCAAAAAAAATAAAGGGAACACTTAAACAACACAATGTAACTCCAAGTCAATCACACTTCTGTGAAATCAAACTGTCCACTTAGGAAGCAACACTGTTTGACAATAAATGTCACATGCTGTTGTGCAAATGGAATAGACAAAAGGTGGAAATTAGCAAGACACCCCCAATAAAGGAGTGGTTCTGCAGGTGGTGACCACAGACCACTTCTCAGTTCCTATGCTTCCTGGCTGATGTTTTGGTCACTTTTGAATGCTGGCGGTGCTTTCACTCTAGTGGTAGCATGAGACGGAGTCTACAACCCACACAAGTGGCTCAGGTAGTGCAGCTCATCCAGGATGGCACATCAATGCGAGCTGTGGCAAGAAGGTTTGCTGTGTCTGTCAGCGCAGTGTCCAGAGCATGGAGGCGCTACCAGGAGACAGGCCAGTACATCAGGAGACGTGAAGGAGGCCGTAGGAGGGCAACAACCCAGCAGCAGGACCGCTACCTCCGCCTTTGTGCAAGGAGGAGCACTGCCAGAGCCCTGCAAAATGACCTCCAGCAGGCCACAAATGTGCATGTGTCTGCTCAAACGGTCAGAAACAGACTCCATGAGGGTGGTATGAGGGCCCGGCGTCCACAGGTGGGGGTTGTGCTTACAGCCCAACACCGTGCAGGACGTTTGGCATTTGCCAGAGAACACCAAGATTGGCAAATTCGCCACTGGCGCCCTGTGCTCTTCACAGATGAAAGCAGGTTCACACTGAGCACATGTGACAGACGTGACAGAGTCTGGAGATGCCGTGGAGAACGTTCTGCTGCCTGCAACATCCTCCAGCATGACCGGTTTGGCGGTGGGTCAGTCATGGTGTGGGGTGGCATTTCTTTGTGGGGCCGCACAGCCCTCCATGTGCTCGCCAGAGGTAGCCTGACTGCCATTAGGTACCGAGATGAGATCCTCAGACCCCTTGTGAGACCATATGCTGACACATACACATTTGTGGCCTGCTGGAGGTCATTTTGCAGGGCTCTGGCAGTGCTCCTCCTTGCACAAAGGCGGAGGTAGCGGTCCTGCTGCTGGGTTGTTGCCCTCCTACGGCCTCCTTCACGTCTCCTGATGTACTGGCCTGTCTCCTGGTAGCGCCTCCATGCTCTGGACACTACGCTGATTGACACAGCAAACCTTCTTGCCACAGCTCGCATTGATGTGCCATCCTGGATGAGCTGCACTACCCGAGCCACTTGTGTGGGTTGTAGACTCCGTCTCATGCTACCACTAGAGTGAGAGCACCGCCAGCATTCAAAAGTGACCAAAACATCAGCCAGGAAGCATAGGAACTGAGAAGTGGTCTGTGGTCACCACCTGCAGAACCACTCCTTTATTGGGGGTGTCTTGCTAATTGCCTATAATTTCCACCTTTTGTCTATTCCATTTGCACAACAGCATGTGACATTTATTGTCAATCAGTGTTGCTTCCTAAGTGGACAGTTTGATTTCACAGAAGTGTGATTGACTTGGAGTTACATTGTGTTGTTTAAGTGTTCCCTTTATTTTTTTGAGCAGTGTATAATGGAGAAAACTGCCCCAAGATAACGTTCAACCCCACTGATCTGACAGTAAGGTCCATGGGGTAATGTTTCTATATAATATTAAACACAGTAGATAAAAAAAATATATATATATGGACAAAAACATCCATAGATGGGGTGATTTTACAGTGACAGACCCTTCACAGTAGTAGACTGACCCAATAAGACAGCAAATCATATCATCAATGCTCAACATGCACTGTAAGGGAAAATGAGAAATTGTGCTGGAGAGATTTAGCCTCATCACAACCCAAACCAACTAGACACTGAAGATCACATCTGGAATTACAGATCATTTGTATTGCTATAATAATAATAATAATAACAATAATAACTACGTAACAATCAGAAGGCATCAAGATTTCCCATGTTCCCTTAGCTGAGTGACTCTTAGTGGCGTCAGTGAAGAAGCAGTAAAGAAGCGTAGCCTTCAGTGTTAGTACATACCATTGCCTTGGAGCTAATTCAGAGGGTGGCAATGTGGGCGTGTTGGGGAGGGGTGGAGGGGGCGGGGAGGAAGCAGAGGGGACAGAGACTAGTCTTACTCACAGCTCAACAACATTAGAGGAGACACAGAAAGCAGGGCTGTTTGATTCCTGCTCTGGTGTCAGGCAGCACTGCTGGTTTTCCTCTGTCCCTGGCAGCTAAGTGATCAGTTCATGCCATTGGTTAGCCAGAGTCCACTACTCACCTGGTTTCCAAGGTCTAAATAAAAAGAAGCAGTGGTGTCCCACTGGACACAGACATCAATTCAACGTCTATTACACGTTGGTTCAATAAATTTTCATTGAAATGACGTGGAAACAGCGTTGATTCAACCAGTTGTGTGGCTCTCCAGGCCTGGAATTGATTAGCCTAAAGTCTGCTATGACAACCATCTCTCAGGATGCTACTAAGCTCAATGACATGATTTTAGAAATCTTAACTTCTGGGGAGTACTGTTCAATGTTAAATCCAAGGCAATATAAGCAATTCTCATCTGTCTCTCTCATCCAGTGCAGTAGTGCAGTTTAAATGTTTGACCACAAGGTGGTGGTAGAGCTCAACTGAACAATTATCAAGAGATGAATTGTAATGTATCCAAAGGGCGAGGACAGCAGGTTGAAATGTTTTGTCATGAATCTTGTTCTGGGGGCAGCTCTGCCGAGTGGTCACTAGCTGGCACAGCCACAAAGTCATACAATCTCATTTTAAACCTAACCTTAACCACACTGCTAACCTTAATTCCTAACCCTATCCTTAAATTAAGACCAAAAAGTAAACTTTTGTTTTGCAGCTGGCCCATCTAGCAGAAATTGCTCAGTTCTGCCTCCAGGGCAAGATTCATGACAATAAATGTCAACCTGCCATAGACATGGCCAATACATGTAGGAGTAGGATCATGGCTTTACATAGACATCAAATGTATTGTAAAATTGCCATAGACATTTAATGTCCCCAGGTTATTGTATGGGCATTAACTATAAGAGCACTACTTTGGATGAGTGACAGAGACGGGGGCAAATTAAAAATTAGTTCAGCAGAAGCAATGAGGGCTTCTCTTAGGCCTAGTTAGTTAGCATGCCAAATAACCACCCAGCCAGCCAAAAAACAACACAGAATACAATAACATGTACAAATCTAACTCAGACAACATCTCTCAACACAGCAGTGACATCATTGTCAACAAAGTCAGTCCACACAGAGACGAGCTGATTGATGAAGATGGTTATGAGTGGAGGATGAGAGAGGAGGATGAGAGAGAGAGAGAGAGAAAATAAAAGAGGCCCCATTGGAGGAGAGAGGAGCTTAGGCAAATTACACGAGGGGGCAGAGCAGTCATGCAAACTGATTCAAGGCCACTGCAGAGAGTTACTGAGTTATTCTGCCCAGATCAATCTGTTATAGAGGCATTATTGGAGCTGGCAGAGGGGGAGAGAGTGGAGGATCGGGAGATCGGTACCCTGCACTCAGCTCCAAAGCTTCCCCTGTGGTCCTGGGATGAGGTGGGAGGAGGGAGTGGGATGAGCAGGAGGGGCGCAGGGATCTCCTTTACATCTCAAACTGTCGAAGGAGATTTACAACAAAATGAGGTTTAACCCCGAGTCAGGGGTAGTCTCAAATGAACCCTTACGCACCCCTTAGCCCATGCTAATCCCCTTCTACTGCTGCAGTGGGTATACTGGACCCAGGTGGAAGCAGACAGCATGTGTGCATCGTAATATTCTAGAGTGGCTTCCTCCCATTGTCCCCATCTTCAAGGACCAGGGAAGGAGATGAGGGGGATCTAATTGAGATGCATCCATTGACAGACCTATGCTATATTGTTCATGTATTCGCAGACCAGCTCCAGCTCAATAGACCCCCAAGTGGACCAGAGAGGGGAGGTGATGTGACCAGAAGTGTGCAGCTGATCGAGAGGAAGTTCACCACCCACAGCAGGAAGTTACATAACTGTGCCGGGAGGTGCATAGGCTTGTGGGAAAAAGCTTAAAAACAGATAAAGAGGATGGTAGGATATGACTAAGAATGTACCTCTTCAGACCAATGTACTCTGGAGTCACTGAGAACACTGCGTCAACACTAAAACACGACATTTGTACTACAAGGATGGAAACGTGTTTTAGAGATAAGATGATGAATCAGGATTTATCCATGGGTAATCCCAGGGGAAAGCATTTTGAATGAATTCTGCTCTCTTAAAACCCTCAGTGATATGATTACATGACTAGAAGTTGTCCATTTCTTAGCTTTCCTGTCAGATAATCTCTCATGTTCTTCTAGATCAAACTCTTATGTAACCAACTGATTAATAGTACTATATGTGAAAATGGTTATTGTTTGTTTGAAAGTGAGTAGGTGTAGTGCTGAATTGACTAACATTTGTTACAGCTCATGTTGGTTTCCAATCAATCTTAAAATATAAGCGGATGCCAATAAAATAAAAATCAGGAAACTTGTTTTAGCTTTGTTTTTGGTTCCTTCAGAAAACGACTGGTGGCAAGTAAATCAGGTCATGGTTGAACATTTCTGCAAATATCAAGAATCTACAGACGAGGACTCTGGGGTGTCTATGTACGACAGATGGTACAGAGAGTACAGATGAGGGAAAGTATATGGAGATACACAATGTGTGTATTGGAAACGTGACCAGAAAATAGTCTCCATAGAGAGTAGAGGGTCGTGGCTGAGTGCTGTTGTGTATACGGAGTAAAACAATGTGTGTATGGATAATGGGACCAGAAAACAAATACTGGGTTGTGATAGTGAATGTTGTTGTCCTGTTCTCACCATGATGACTGACACTCCTGCTGTGGTTGTGCTGGGCTTTGGTGCTGTGTTGAAGTGTGTCCTCAGTTTACCTGACACCTCCATCTTCATGTTGTTCTCCATGTTGTCATCCTGCAGAGACACACACACATTCTCCTTTATGGTCCTGAACACACACACACACACACAAAGTCCACAAGACAAGTTACCGTGACCCAGGGATGAGAGAGGATGTCCTGTGCCGTGTAGCGAGCCTCCACGTTCACCTGCAGCATCCGCCCAATCAGCTCCTAGAAAACACATCAGGTCATGGTGACATCATCAGCGGTGACTTCTTCAGGGTCCAGTCTCTCTCAAGTCATGTCATCGCAACTTTACTTTGACATGTCATGTCACACAGTGAGAACAATGTAGAAGTGTCACAGAAGGACATTACAAACAGGGCTCTAGCACAGTTTGGCTACATTCACTGTGCCTCCAACCAGGGTCGGGTTCATTAGGGCTCACCATAACAAAACGTACCAAAATAGTTCGCAACAGAAAACGAAAATAAGCATGTCTTATTGGACAAGTTCAGGTAATCCATGTCAGTCTATATCAGTCCATTTTCTTCTTTTCCGGTAACTAATGAATAGACCGTGACTGCAGCCGGCTGTTGAGATCTCTAGACGTAGGCCTCTCTTTGTTAAGTCGAGGTGCCACTGCAGCAGAGGATTTAATTAGTAGCTCAGCTTTGCTTTGAAATAGCTGCTGTCACTAACACACGGTGGTAATTTAGGGAGTGAGAGGAGGGAGCAGCATGCCTTTTACCACACACTAGTCATTGTGTGTGAGAGAGAGAGAGAGGCAGAGAGAGAGAAGCAGAGAGAGAGAGAGACCGAGACATTTCAATTCTACAACCACCTAAAAGGAAGCAATCTCCAAACTTTCCATAACAAAGCCATCACCTACAGAGAAATACATCTGGAGAAGAGTCCCCTAAGCAAGCTGGTCCAGGGGCTCTGTTCACAAACACAAACAGATCCCACAGAGACCCAGGACAGCAACACAAATCAGACCCAACCAAATCATGAGAAAACGAACCAAATCATGAGAAAAGATAATTACTTGGCCCTAAACAGAGAGTACAGTGGCAGAATACCTGACCAACTTGTCCAAGAAGGAAATCTTTGACTATGTACAGAAAGACCGCCGTAGGCAGACCTGGCTCTCAAGAGAAGACAGTGCCCACAAAATGAGGTGGAGACTGAGCTGCACTTCCTAACCTCCTGCCAAACCTATGACCATATTAGAGACATATATTTTCTTCAGATTACAGAGACCCACAAAGAATTAGGAAAAAAATCACATTTTGATAAACTCTCAAATCTATTGGGTGAAATACCACAGTGTGCCATCACAGCAACAAGATTTGTGACGTATTGCCACAAGAAAAGGGCAACGAGTAAATACAACCCATACTTATGTTTATTTATTTTCCCTTTCGTACTTTAACTATTTGCACATCCTTACAACACTGTATATATACATCATATGCCATTTTAAATGTCTTTTTTATTTTGGAACTTTTGTAAGCGTCATGTTTATTTCACTTTTGTTTATCCATTTCACTTGCTTTGGCAATGTAAACATATGCTTTCCATGCCAATAAAGCCAATAAAGAGAGCGAGAGAGAGGCAGAGAGAGAGAGAGAGCGAGAGAGAGACAGAGAAAGAGAGAGAGGCAGAGAGAGAGAGAGGCAGAGAGAGAGAGAGGCAGAGAGAGAGAGAGGCAGAGAGAGAGAGAGAGGCAGAGAGAGAGAGAGTCAGAGAGAGAGAGAGGCAGAGAGAGAGAGAGAGGCAGAGAGAGAGAGAGAGGCAGAGAGAGAGAGAGAGGCAGAGAGAGAGAGAGAGAGGCAGAGAGAGAGAGAGAGAGGCAGAGAGAGAGAGAGAGAGGCAGAGAGAGAGAGAGAGAGAGACAGAGAGAGAGACAGAGACAGAGACAGAGAGAGAGAGAGAGAGAGAGAGAGAGAGAGAGAGAGAGAGAGAGAGAGAGAGAGAGAGAGAGAGAAGGAACAGAAAAGAGGAGTAATGAAAGATGGGAAAACAGAAGAAGATATGGTGTGTGTGTGTGTGCATCCCCTCTTTCTCTCTTTCCAAACCATCCCTCTCCTTCATTGCGGGAGATCTCAACGGGACCCTCCCACCCCCTCATTACTGCCACCCAAATGTATCGGGGGCTGACGCGACAGGGGGGGTGTGTCTGTGTGTGGTGGTTACCTTGGCTGAGTCCGTGACGTTGTCCCAGTAGGGAGCAGGGAAGTCCAGTCGTCCCACCAGGATCTGGTCAAACAGGTCCTCTTGAAGGTTGTCCTCACTGTAGAGAGAAACATACTATGCTGTGAACAGATGGATATTTCAGCATACACCCACAAATACTGTAGTACACACACACACACACACACACACACATTTTGGCATCACACATTATATTCATGTCACATTCAAAGACACACAGCGTCAGAATAACTCTGACACCATTGTCCTCTCTATCCCCTCACCTTCACTCACTAACTGGCTGTATACATCTTCCAATTTAGCACCAGGAATCAATTCAAGGACACACCAGAACATAACAAGAGTAGCCACAGAAGAGGTACAAGTAGGGGGAGGATAGGACGACTGACTATGAGACACAATAAATCTCTCAGCTCTATTCTGGCAGACATTCCTCACTGCAATCACTACTATCCAGAGACCTTGTCTATGTCTATGCCGAACGGTTAATCCAAGCGAGATCACAGTTATGCTAAACCGCAGGTATAAAAAAAAAACATGAAATGAACTCATGTAAATTAACATCTCCTGTATTTAAATAGCTGAATAATGTGACGCCTGGGTTTACACTAAGGAAGCTGAACGGATGTGCTAGGCTAGCCCACACAACACTTGATTTTCAGCGTAAGGACTGTGGGAACATTTACAGGGCATTCCCCAAACCAACTAGACATTTCTAAGAGTTTTCCAACAGATTAAATCCCTGTTTCCTGTAAATTAAAGTACATCCTAGACAGGCTAGTAGAGGTTTAACTGTGTGAATCAGATATGAAGCAGGTGGCCAATCGTAGAATTTCAGAGATTATCATGTTAACATTAAGCGCGGTGACTGTGTAATGAACGCTATCCCGTCAAGGATCAGCCATGTTGTTGTGTAGTGTACCTGAGAATATATCCCTGTAGGTGTCTGGAGGTTAAATAACATGTTGTGTAGTGTACCTGAGAATATATCCCTGTAGGTGTCTGGAGGTTAAATAACATGTTGTGTGGTGTACTGTAGGTGTCTGGAGGTTAAATAACATGTTGTGTAGTGTACTGTAGGTGTCTGGAGGTTAAATAACATGTTGTGTGGTGTACCTGAGAATATATCCCTGTAGGTGTCTGGAGGTTAAATAACACTGTGTAGTGTACTGTAGGTGTCTGGAGGTTAAATAACATTGTGTAGTGTACTGTAGGTGTCTGGAGGTTAAATAACACTGTGTAGTGTACTGTAGGTGTCTGGAGGTTAAATAACATTGTGTAGTGTACTGTAGGTGTCTGGAGGTTAAATAACACTGTGTAGTGTACTGTAGGTGTCTGGAGGTTAAATAACATTGTGTAGTGTACTGTAGGTGTCTGGAGGTTAAATAACACTGTGTAGTGTACTGTAGGTGTCTGGAGGTTAAATAACATTGTGTAGTGTACTGTAGGTGTCTGGAGGTTAAATAACATGTTGTGTAGTGTACTGTAGGTGTCTGGAGGTTAAATAACATGTTGTGTAGTGTACTGTAGGTGTCTGGAGGTTAAATAACATGTTGTGTAGTGTACCTGAGAATATATCCCTGTAGGTGTCTGGAGGTTAAATAACATTGTGTAGTGTACTGTAGGTGTCTGGAGGTTAAATAACATTGTGTAGTGTACTGTAGGTGTCTGGAGGTTAAATAACATGTTGTGTAGTGTACCTGAGAATATATCCCTGTAGGTGTCTGGAGGTTAAATAACATTGTGTAGTGTACTGTAGGTGTCTGGAGGTTAAATAACATGTTGTGTGGTGTACTGTAGGTGTCTGGAGGTTAAATAACATGTTGTGTAGTGTACCTGAGAATATATCCCTGTAGGTGTCTGGAGGTTAAATAACATTGTGTAGTGTACTGTAGGTGTCTGGAGGTTAAATAACATTGTGTAGTGTACTGTAGGTGTCTGGAGGTTAAATAACATTGTGTAGTGTACTGTAGATGTCTGGAGGTTAAATAACATTGTGTAGTGTACTGTAGGTGTCTGGAGGTTAAATAACACTGTGTAGTGTACTGTAGGTGTCTGGAGGTTAAATAACACTGTGTAGTGTACTGTAGATGTCTGGAGGTTAAATAACATTGTGTAGTGTACTGTAGATGTCTGGAGGTTAAATAACATTGTGTAGTGTACTGTAGATGTCTGGAGGTTAAATAACATTGTGTAGTGTACTGTAGATGTCTGGAGGTTAAATAACATTGTGTAGTGTACTGTAGATGTCTGGAGGTTAAATAACATTGTGTAGTGTACTGTAGATGTCTGGAGGTTAAATAACATTGTGTAGTGTACTGTAGATGTCTGGAGGTTAAATAACATTGTGTAGTGTACTGTAGGTGTCTGGAGGTTAAATAACACTGTGTAGTGTACTGTAGGTGTCTGGAGGTTAAATAACACTGTGTAGTGTACTGTAGATGTCTGGAGGTTAAATAACATTGTGTAGTGTACTGTAGATGTCTGGAGGTTAAATAACACTGTGTAGTGTACTGTAGGTGTCTGGAGGTTAAATAACACTGTGTAGTGTACTGTAGGTGTCTGGAGGTTAAATAACATTGTGTAGTGTACTGTAGGTGTCTGGAGGTTAAATAACACTGTGTAGTGTACTGTAGGTGTCTGGAGGTTAAATAACACTGTGTAGTGTACTGTAGGTGTCTGGAGGTTAAATAACATGTTGTGTGGTGTACTGTAGGTGTCTGGAGGTTAAATAACACTGTGTAGTGTACTGTAGGTGTCTGGAGGTTAAATAACATTGTGTAGTGTACTGTAGGTGTCTGGAGGTTAAATAACATGTTGTGTAGTGTACTGTAGGTGTCTGGAGGTTAAATAACATGTTGTGTGGTGTACCTGAGAATATATCCCTGTAGGTGTCTGGAGGTTAAATAACATTGTGTAGTGTACTGTAGGTGTCTGGAGGTTAAATAACATTGTGTAGTGTACTGTAGGTGTCTGGAGGTTAAATAACATGTTGTGTAGTGTACCTGAGAATATATCCCTGTAGGTGTCTGGAGGTTAAATAACATTGTGTAGTGTACTGTAGGTGTCTGGAGGTTAAATAACATTGTGTAGTGTACTGTAGGTGTCTGGAGGTTAAATAACATGTTGTGTAGTGTACCTGAGAATATATCCCTGTAGGTGTCTGGAGGTTAAATAACATTGTGTAGTGTACTGTAGGTGTCTGGAGGTTAAATAACATTGTGTAGTGTACTGTAGGTGTCTGGAGGTTAAATAACATTGTGTAGTGTACTGTAGATGTCTGGGGGTTAAATAACATTGTGTAGTGTACTGTAGATGTCTGGAGGTTAAATAACATTGTGTAGTGTACTGTAGATGTCTGGAGGTTAAATAACATTGTGTAGTGTACTGTAGATGTCTGGAGGTTAAATAACATTGTGTAGTGTACTTTAGGTGTCTGGAGGTTAAATAACACTGTGTAGTGTACTGTAGGTGTCTGGAGGTTAAATAACATTGTGTAGTGTACTGTAGGTGTCTGGAGGTTAAATAACATTGTGTAGTGTACTGTAGGTGTCTGGAGGTTAAATAACATTGTGTAGTGTACCTGAGAATATATCCCTGTAGGTGTCTGGAGGTTAAATAACATGTTGTGTAGTGTACTGTAGGTGTCTGGAGGTTAAATAACATGTTGTGTGGTGTACTGTAGGTGTCTGGAGGTTAAATAACATGTTGTGTAGTGTACCTGAGAATATATCCCTGTAGGTGTCTGGAGGTTAAATAACATTGTGTAGTGTACTGTAGGTGTCTGGAGGTTAAATAACATTGTGTAGTGTACCTGAGAATATATCCCTGTAGGTGTCTGGAGGTTAAATAACATGTTGTGTAGTGTACTGTAGGTGTCTGGAGGTTAAATAACATGTTGTGTGGTGTACTGTAGGTGTCTGGAGGTTAAATAACATGTTGTGTAGTGTACCTGAGAATATATCCCTGTAGGTGTCTGGAGGTTAAATAACATTGTGTAGTGTACTGTAGGTGTCTGGAGGTTAAATAACATGTTGTGTAGTGTACTGTAGGTGTCTGGAGGTTAAATAACATGTTGTGTGGTGTACCTGAGAATATATCCCTGTAGGTGTCTGGAGGTTAAATAACATGTTGTGTGGTGTACTGTAGGTGTCTGGAGGTTAAATAACACTGTGTAGTGTACTGTAGGTGTCTGGAGGTTATATAACATGTTGTGTGGTGTACCTGAGAATATATCCCTGTAGGTGTCTGGAGGTTAAATAACATGTTGTGTAGTGTACTGTAGGTGTCTGGAGGTTAAATAACATGTTGTGTGGTGTACCTGAGAATATATCCCTGTAGGTGTCTGGAGGTTAAATAACATGTTGTGTAGTGTACCTGAGAATATATCCCTGTAGGTGTCTGGAGGTTAAATAACATGTTGTGTAGTGTACCTGAGAATATATCCCTGTAGGTGTCTGGAGGTTAAATAACATTGTGTAGTGTACTGTAGGTGTCTGGAGGTTAAATAACACTGTGTAGTGTACTGTAGGTGTCTGGAGGTTAAATAACATGTTGTGTGGTGTACCTGAGAATATATCCCTGTAGGTGTCTGGAGGTTAAATAACACTGTGTAGTGTACTGTAGGTGTCTGGAGGTTATATAACATTGTGTAGTGTACTGTAGGTGTCTGGAGGTTAAATAACATTGTGTAGTGTACTGTAGGTGTCTGGAGGTTATATAACATTGTGTAGTGTACTGTAGGTGTCTGGAGGTTAAATAACATTGTGTAGTGTACTGTAGATGTCTGGAGGTTAAATAACATGTTGTGTAGTGTACTGTAGATGTCTGGAGGTTAAATAACATTGTGTAGTGTACTGTAGATGTCTGGAGGTTAAATAACATTGTGTAGTGTACTGTAGATGTCTGGAGGTTAAATAACACTGTGTAGTGTACTGTAGATGTCTGGAGGTTAAATAACATGTTGTGTAGTGTACTGTAGGTGTCTGGAGGTTATATAACATGTTGTGTAGTGTACTGTAGGTGTCTGGAGGTTATATAACATGTTGTGTGGTGTACCTGAGAATATATCCCTGTAGGTGTCTGGAGGTTAAATAACATGTTGTGTAGTGTACCTGAGAATATATCCCTGTAGGTGTCTGGAGGTTAAATAACATGTTGTGTGGTGTACCTGAGAATATATCCCTGTAGGTGTCTGGAGGTTATATAACATGTTGTGTGGTGTACCTGAGAATATATCCCTGTAGGTGTCTGGAGGTTAAATAACATGTTGTGTGGTGTACCTGAGAATATATCCCTGTAGGTGTCTGGAGGTTAAATAACATGTTGTGTAGTGTACCTGAGAATATATCCCTGTAGGTGTCTGGAGGTTAAATAACATGTTGTGTAGTGTACCTGAGAATATATCCCTGTAGGTGTCTGGAGGTTAAATAACATTGTGTAGTGTACTGTAGGTGTCTGGAGGTTAAATAACATTGTGTAGTGTACTGTAGGTGTCTGGAGGTTAAATAACATTGTGTAGTGTACTGTAGGTGTCTGGAGGTTAAATAACATTGTGTAGTGTACTGTAGATGTCTGGAGGTTAAATAACATTGTGTAGTGTACTGTAGATGTCTGGAGGTTAAATAACATTGTGTAGTGTACTTTAGGTGTCTGGAGGTTAAATAACACTGTGTAGTGTACTGTAGGTGTCTGGAGGTTAAATAACATTGTGTAGTGTACTTTAGGTGTCTGGAGGTTAAATAACACTGTGTAGTGTACTGTAGGTGTCTGGAGGTTAAATAACATTGTGTAGTGTACTGTAGGTGTCTGGAGGTTAAATAACATTGTGTAGTGTACTGTAGGTGTCTGGAGGTTAAATAACATTGTGTAGTGTACCTGAGAATATATCCCTGTAGGTGTCTGGAGGTTAAATAACATGTTGTGTAGTGTACTGTAGGTGTCTGGAGGTTAAATAACATGTTGTGTAGTGTACTGTAGGTGTCTGGAGGTTAAATAACATGTTGTGTGGTGTACCTGAGAATATATCCCTTTAGGTGTCTGGAGGTTAAATAACACTGTGTAGTGTACTGTAGGTGTCTGGAGGTTAAATAACATTGTGTAGTGTACTGTAGGTGTCTGGAGGTTAAATAACATTGTGTAGTGTACTGTAGGTGTCTGGAGGTTAAATAACATTGTGTAGTGTACCTGAGAATATATCCCTGTAGGTGTCTGGAGGTTAAATAACATGTTGTGTAGTGTACTGTAGGTGTCTGGAGGTTAAATAACATGTTGTGTGGTGTACTGTAGGTGTCTGGAGGTTAAATAACATGTTGTGTAGTGTACTGTAGGTGTCTGGAGGTTAAATAACATTGTGTGTGGTGTACCTGAGAATATATCCCTTTAGGTGTCTGGAGGTTAAATAACATGTTGTGTAGTGTACTGTAGGTGTCTGGAGGTTAAATAACATGTTGTGTGGTGTACCTGAGAATATATCCCTGTAGGTGTCTGGAGGTTAAATAACATGTTGTGTGGTGTACCTGAGAATATATCCCTGTAGGTGTCTGGAGGTTAAATAACATGTTGTGTGGTGTACCTGAGAATATATCCCTTTAGGTGTCTGGAGGTTAAATAACATGTTGTGTAGTGTACTGTAGGTGTCTGGAGGTTAAATAACATGTTGTGTAGTGTACTGTAGGTGTCTGGAGGTTAAATAACATGTTGTGTGGTGTACCTGAGAATATATCCCTGTAGGTGTCTGGAGGTTAAATAACATGTTGTGTGGTGTACTGTAGGTGTCTGGAGGTTAAATAACATGTTGTGTAGTGTACCTGAGAATATATCCCTGTAGGTGTCTGGAGGTTAAATAACATGTTGTGTAGTGTACCTGAGAATATATCCCTGTAGGTGTCTGGAGGTTAAATAACACTGTGTAGTGTACTGTAGGTGTCTGGAGGTTAAATAACATGTTGTGTAGTGTACTGTAGGTGTCTGGAGGTTAAATAACATGTTGTGTAGTGTACCTGAGAATATATCCCTGTAGGTGTCTGGAGGTTAAATAACACTGTGTAGTGTACTGTAGGTGTCTGGAGGTTAAATAACATTGTGTAGTGTACTGTAGGTGTCTGGAGGTTAAATAACATGTTGTGTAGTGTACTGTAGGTGTCTGGAGGTTAAATAACACTGTGTAGTGTACTGTAGGTGTCTGGAGGTTAAATAACATGTTGTGTAGTGTACTGTAGGTGTCTGGAGGTTAAATAACACTGTGTAGTGTACTGTAGGTGTCTGGAGGTTAAATAACATGTTGTGTAGTGTACTGTAGGTGTCTGGAGGTTAAATAACATGTTGTGTGGTGTACCTGAGAATATATCCCTGTAGGTGTCTGGAGGTTAAATAACATGTTGTGTGGTGTACCTGAGAATATATCCCTGTAGGTGTCTGGAGGTTAAATAACACTGTGTAGTGTACTGTAGGTGTCTGGAGGTTAAATAACACTGTGTAGTGTACTGTAGGTGTCTGGAGGTTAAATAACATTGTGTAGTGTACTGTAGGTGTCTGGAGGTTAAATAACATGTTGTGTGGTGTACTGTAGGTGTCTGGAGGTTAAATAACATGTTGTGTGGTGTACTGTAGGTGTCTGGAGGTTAAATAACATGTTGTGTGGTGTACTGTAGGTGTCTGGAGGTTAAATAACATGTTGTGTAGTGTACTGTAGGTGTCTGGAGGTTAAATAACACTGTGTGGTGTACTGTAGGTGTCTGGAGGTTAAATAACATGTTGTGTGGTGTACTGTAGGTGTCTGGAGGTTAAATAACATGTTGTGTGGTGTACTGTAGGTGTCTGGAGGTTAAATAACATGTCGTGTGGTGTACCTGAGAATATATCCCTGTAGGTGTCTGGAGGTTAAATAACATGTTGTGTGGTGTACTGTAGGTGTCTGGAGGTTAAATAACACTGTGTGGTGTACTGTAGGTGTCTGGAGGTTAAATAACACTGTGTGGTGTACTGTAGGTGTCTGGAGGTTAAATAACATGTTGTGTGGTGTACTGTAGGTGTCTGGAGGTTAAATAACACTGTGTAGTGTACTGTAGGTGTCTGGAGGTTAAATAACATGTTGTGTGGTGTACTGTAGGTATCTGGAGGTTAAATAACATGTTGTGTGGTGTACCTGAGAATATATCCCTGTAGGTGTCTGGAGGTTAAATAACATGTTGTGTAGTGTACTGTAGGTGTCTGGAGGTTAAATAACACTGTGTAGTGTACTGTAGATGTCTGGAGGTTAAATAACACTGTGTAGTGTACTGTAGGTGTCTGGAGGTTAAATAACACTGTGTAGTGTACTGTAGGTGTCTGGAGGTTATATAACATTGTGTAGTGTACTGTAGGTGTCTGGAGGTTAAATAACATGTTGTGTAGTGTACTGTAGGTGTCTGGAGGTTAAATAACATTGTGTAGTGTACCTGAGAATATATCCCTGTAGGTGTCTGGAGGTTATATAACATTGTGTAGTGTACTGTAGGTGTCTGGAGGTTATATAACATTGTGTAGTGTACTGTAGGTGTCTGGAGGTTAAATAACATGTTGTGTAGTGTACTGTAGGTGTCTGGAGGTTAAATAACATGTTGTGTAGTGTACTGTAGGTGTCTGGAGGTTAAATAACATTGTGTAGTGTACTGTAGGTGTCTGGAGGTTAAATAACAGGTTGTGTAGTGTACTGTAGGTGTCTGGAGGTTAAATAACATGTTGTGTGGTGTACCTGAGAATATATCCCTTTAGGTGTCTGGAGGTTAAATAACATGTTGTGTGGTGTACCTGAGAATATATCCCTGTAGGTGTCTGGAGGTTAAATAACATGTTGTGTGGTGTACCTGAGAATATATCCCTGTAGGTGTCTGGAGGTTAAATAACATGTTGTGTAGTGTACTGTAGGTGTCTGGAGGTTAAATAACATGTTGTGTAGTGTACTGTAGGTGTCTGGAGGTTAAATAACATGTTGTGTAGTGTACTGTAGGTATCTGGAGGTTAAATAACATGCTGTGTAGTGTACCTGAGAATATATCCCTGTAGGTGTCTGGAGGTTAAATAACATGTTGTGTAGTGTACTGTAGGTGTCTGGAGGTTAAATAACACTGTGTGGTGTACTGTAGGTGTCTGGAGGTTAAATAACATGTTGTGTGGTGTACTGTAGGTGTCTGGAGGTTAAATAACACTGTGTAGTGTACTGTAGGTGTCTGGAGGTTAAATAACATGTTGTGTGGTGTACTGTAGGTGTCTGGAGGTTAAATAACATGTTGTGTGGTGTACCTGAGAATATATCCCTGTAGGTGTCTGGAGGTTAAATAACATGTTGTGTAGTGTACTGTAGGTGTCGGGAGGTTAAATAACATGTTGTGTAGTGTACTGTAGGTGTCTGGAGGTTAAATAACATGTTGTGTGGTGTACCTGAGAATATATCCCTGTAGGTGTCTGGAGGTTAAATAACATGTTGTGTGGTGTACCTGAGAATATATCCCTGTAGGTGTCTGGAGGTTAAATAACATTGTGTAGTGTACTGTAGGTGTCTGGAGGTTAAATAACATGTTGTGTGGTGTACTGTAGGTGTCTGGAGGTTAAATAACATGTTGTGTGGTGTACTGTAGGTGTCTGGAGGTTATATAACATGTTGTGTGGTGTACTGTAGGTGTCTGGAGGTTAAATAACATGTTGTGTAGTGTACTGTAGGTGTCTGGAGGTTAAATAACATGTTGTGTGGTGTACCTGAGAATATATCCCTGTAGGTGTCTGGAGGTTAAATAACATGTTGTGTGGTGTACTGTAGGTGTCTGGAGGTTAAATAACATGTTGTGTGGTGTACCTGAGAATATATCCCTGTAGGTGTCTGGAGGTTAAATAACATGTTGTGTAGTGTACCTGAGAATATATCCCTTTAGGTGTCTGGAGGTTAAATAACATGTTGTGTAGTGTACCTGAGAATATATCCCTGTAGGTGTCTGGAGGTTAAATAACATGTTGTGTGGTGTACTGTAGGTGTCTGGAGGTTAAATAACATTGTGTAGTGTACTGTAGGTGTCTGGAGGTTAAATAACATGTTGTGTAGTGTACCTGAGAATATATCCCTGTAGGTGTCTGGAGGTTAAATAACACTGTGTAGTGTACTGTAGGTGTCTGGAGGTTAAATAACATGTTGTGTAGTGTACCTGAGAATATATCCCTGTAGGTGTCTGGAGGTTAAATAACATGTTGTGTGGTGTACTGTAGGTGTCTGGAGGTTAAATAACATATTGTGTAGTGTACCTGAGAATATATCCCTGTAGGTGTCTGGAGGTTAAATAACACTGTGTAGTGTACTGTAGGTGTCTGGAGGTTAAATAACATTGTGTAGTGTACTGTAGGTGTCTGGAGGTTATATAACATTGTGTAGTGTACTGTAGGTGTCTGGAGGTTAAATAACATTGTGTAGTGTACTGTAGGTGTCTGGAGGTTAAATAACACTGTGTAGTGTATTGTAGGTGTCTGGAGGTTAAATAACACTGTGTAGTGTACTGTAGGTGTCTGGAGGTTAAATAACACTGTGTAGTGTACAGTAGGTGTCTGGAGGTTAAATAACACTGTGTAGTGTACTGTAGGTGTCTGGAGGTTAAATAACACTGTGTAGTGTACTGTAGGTGTCTGGAGGTTAAATAACACTGTGTAGTGTACTGTAGGTGTCTGGAGGTTAAATAACACTGTGTAGTGTACTGTAGGTGTCTGGAGGTTAAATAACATTGTGTAGTGTACTGTAGGTGTCTGGAGGTTAAATAACACTGTGTAGTGTACTGTAGGTGTCTGGAGGTTAAATAACACTGTGTAGTGTACTGTAGGTGTCTGGAGGTTATATAACATGTTGTGTAGTGTACTGTAGGTGTCTGGAGGTTAAATAACACTGTGTAGTGTACTGTAGGTGTCTGGAGGTTAAATAACACTGTGTAGTGTACTGTAGATGTCTGGAGGTTAAATAACACTGTGTAGTGTACTGTAGGTGTCTGGAGGTTAAATAACACTGTGTAGTGTACTGTAGGTGTCTGGAGGTTATATAACATTGTGTAGTGTACTGTAGGTGTCTGGAGGTTAAATAACAGGTTGTGTAGTGTACTGTAGGTGTCTGGAGGTTAAATAACATTGTGTAGTGTACTGTAGGTGTCTGGAGGTTAAATAACACTGTGTAGTGTACTGTAGGTGTCTGGAGGTTAAATAACATTGTGTAGTGTACTGTAGGTGTCTGGAGGTTATATAACATTGTGTAGTGTACTGTAGGTGTCTGGAGGTTAAATAACATTGTGTAGTGTACTGTAGGTGTCTGGAGGTTAAATAACACTGTGTAGTGTACTGTAGGTGTCTGGAGGTTATATAACATTGTGTAGTGTACTGTAGGTGTCTGGAGGATAAATAACATTGTGTAGTGTACTGTAGGTGTCTGGGGGTTATATAACATTGTGTAGTGTACTGTAGGTGTCTGGAGGTTATATAACATTGTGTAGTGTACTGTAGGTGTCTGGGGGTTATATAACATTGTGTAGTGTACTGTAGGTGTCTGGGGGTTATATAACATTGTGTAGTGTACTGTAGATGTCTGGAGGTTAAATAACATTGTGTAGTGTACTGTAGGTGTCTGGAGGTTATATAACATTGTGTAGTGTACTGTAGGTGTCTGGGGGTTATATAACATTGTGTAGTGTACTGTAGGTGTCTGGGGGTTATATAACATTGTGTAGTGTACTGTAGGTGTCTGGAGGTTATATAACATTGTGTAGTGTACTGTAGGTGTCTGGGGGTTATATAACATTGTGTAGTGTACTGTAGGTGTCTGGAGGTTATATAACATTGTGTAGTGTACTGTAGGTGTCTGGAGGATAAATAACATTGTGTAGTGTACTGTAGGTGTCTGGGGGTTATATAACATTGTGTAGTGTACTGTAGGTGTCTGGGGGTTATATAACATTGTGTAGTGTACTGTAGGTGTCTGGGGGTTATATAACATTGTGTAGTGTACTGTAGGTGTCTGGGGGTTATATAACATTGTGTAGTGTACCTGCGGAAGGGAGGGAAGCCGCACAGCAGGATGTAAGTGATGACCCCAGTTGCCCAGATATCCACCTTCAGACCATAACTGGGGGGAGAGGGAGAGAGACAGAGAAGAGATGGAGAAAGAGAGAGAGACAGCAGATGGGGAGAGAGAGCAGAGAGAGAAAGCAGAGCAAGAAAGACAGAGAGGGAAAGAGAGAGCAGAGAGGGAAAGATAGAGGCAGAGAGAGAGAAAGAGAGCGAGCAGAGAGCAGAGAGAAATATGAAGAAAGTGTTGTTTAACATCAGTGTGGGTTTCCCCTTCAGCGCGCTAGTCACTAGAATGTCTGATGCTATGGATACAGGTGCAGGTTCCCTGAGTTGGCAGTAACTCACCCAGCCTCAGCGATGATCTCAGGGGCCACGTAGGTGGGGGTTCCACACACGGTGTGCAGGGGCCCCTCAACCACAGTGGCCAGACCAAAGTCCCCCAGCTTCAGAGACTTAGTGCCGTCAAGGTACTCACACACCTAAGGAACAGACACACAAAACATAGTTACCAACTCATGTCACCTCAATTCAAAAGGCATTGAGCATTTCATATGCAAATCTCATATGCAAATACTTTAGCATGAGGCGGAGTCGCCTCTTCACTGTTGACGTTGAGACAGGGTGTTTTGCGGGTACTATTTAATGAAGCTGCCAGTTGAGGACTTGTGAGGCATCTGTTTCTCAAAGTAGACACTCTAATGCACTTGTCCTCTTGCTCAGTTGTGCACCGGGGCCTCCCACTCTTCTTTCTATTCTGGTTAGAGTCAGTTTGCGCTGTTCTGTGAAGGGAGTAGTACACAGCGTTGTCCGAGATCTTCAGTTTCTTGGCAATTTCTTGCATGGAATAGCCTTCCTTTCTCAGAACAAGAATAGACTGACAAGTTTCAGAAGAAAGTTATTTGTTTCTGGCCATTTTGAGTCTGTAAATCAAACCCACAAATGCTGATGCTCCAGATACTCAACTAGTCTAAAGAAGGACAGTTTTATTGATTCTTTAAATTAGAACAAAAGTTTTCAGCTGTGCTAACATAATTGCAAAAGAGTTTTTTAATGATCAATTAGCCTTTTAAAATGATAAACTTGGATTAGCGAACACATGAGTGATGGTTGCTGATAATGGGCATCTGTACACCTTTGTAGATATTCCATTTTAAAAAATCTGCCGTTTCCAGCTACAGTAGTCATTTACAACATTAACAATGTCTACACTGTATTTCTGATCAATTTGATGTTATTTAATGGACTGTGCTTTTCTTTCAAAAACAAGGACATTTCTAAGTGACCCCTAACTTTTGAAAGGTAGTGTATGTCTCGGCCACTCTGGGGGAACTGTGTCACAACAATTCTGACATATTGTTGTAAGGTAACTACTCTATGTCAATTCAACAACAAATGATCTTACTGTCTACAGTGTAGCTGGCTACCCCCGTCTTCAGTGTGCTACCCCCGTCTTCAGTGTGGTCCCTCACTACTCACCAGCAGGTTCTCAGGCTTGATGTCTCTGTGTACTATGTTCATGCTGTGGAGGTACTTCAGGGCTCCAGCCAGGTTAAACACCATGACACTGGCATCTCTCTCTGTGTACTTAGTGGAGGACGTGATGGCATCAAACAGGTCGCCACCCTGCAGGAAATGGACGCATTAATGTTGAATTAAGAACTTACCTAAATGATAAGGTACCTAAAATATTAATGTTGCATGCACTGATGAAGTGCAGAATACTGCTGTAGTGGTCAGTAGTGGTTGACTAGATACTGTAGAGGTCAGTAGTGGTTGACTAGATACTGTAGTGGTCAGTAGTGGTTGACTAGATACTGTAGAGGTCAGTAGTGGTTGACTAGATACTGTAGATGTCAGTAGAGGTTGACTAGATACTGTAGATGTCAGTAGTGGTTGACTAGATACTGTAGCGGTCAGTAGAGGTTGACTAGATACTGTAGAGGTCAGTAGTGGTTGACTAGATACTGTAGAGGTCAGTAGTGGTTGACTAGATACTGTAGAGGTCAGTAGAGGTTGACTAGATACTGTAGAGGTCAGTAGTGGTTGACTAGATACTGTAGAGGTCAGTAGTGGTTGACTAGATACTGTAGAGGTCAGTAGTGGTTGACTAGATACTGTAGAGGTCAGTAGTGGTTGACTAGATACTGTAGTGGTCAGTAGAGGTTGACTAGATACTGTAGAGGTCAGTAGTGGTTGACTAGATACTGTAGAGGAGAGTAGTGGTTGACTAGATACTGTAGAGGTCAGTAGTGGTTGACTAGATACTGTAGAGGTCAGTAGTGGTTGACCAGATACTGTAGAGGTCAGTAGTGGTTGACTAGATACTGTAGAGGTCAGTAGAGGTTGACTAGATACTGTAGAGGTCAGTCGTGGTTGACTAGATACTGTAGAGGTCAGTAGTGGTTGACTAGATACTGTAGAGGTCAGTAGTGGTTGACTAGATACTGTAGAGGTCAGTAGTGGTTGACTAGATACTGTAGAGGTCAGTAGTGGTTAGTAGTGGTTGACTAGATACAGTAGAGGTCAGTAGTGGTTGACCAGATACTGTAGAGGTCAGTAGTGGTTGACTAGATACTGTAGAGGTCAGTCGTGGTTGACTAGATACTGTAGAGGTCAGTAGTGGTTGACTAGATACTGTAGAGGTCAGTAGTGGTTGACTAGATACTGTAGAGGTCAGTAGTGGTTGACTAGATACTGTAGAGGTCAGTAGTGGTTGACTAGATACTGTAGAGGTCAGTAGTGGTTGACTAGATACTGTAGTGGTCAGTAGTGGTTGACTAGATACTGTAGTGGTCAGTAGTGGTTGACTAGATACTGTAGTGGTTGACTAGATACTGTAGAGGTCAGTAGTGGTTGACTAGATACTGTAGTGGTCAGTAGTGGTTGACTAGATACTGTAGTGGTCAGTAGTGGTTGACTAGATACTGTAGTGGTTGACTAGATACTGTAGTGGTTGACTAGATACTGTAGAGGTCAGTAGAGGTTGACTAGATACTGTAGTGGTTAGTAGTGGTTGACTAGATAATGTAGAGGTCAGTAGTGGTTGACTAGATACTGTAGAGGTCAGTAGTGGTTGACTAGATACTGTAGAGGTCAGTAGTGGTTGACTAGATACTGTAGAGGTCAGTAGTGGTTGACTAGATACTGTAGAGGTTGACTAGATACTGTAGTGGTCAGTAGTGGTTGACTAGATACTGTAGAGGTTGACTAGATACTGTAGTGGTCAGTAGTGGTTGACTAGATACTGTAGAGGTCAGTAGTGGTTGACTAGATACTGTAGAGGTCAGTAGTAGTTGACTAGATACTGTAGAGGTCAGTAGTGGTTGACTAGATACTGTAGAGGTCAGTAGTGGTTGACTAGATACTGTAGAGGTCAGTAGTGGTTGACTAGATACTGTAGAGGTCAGTAGTGGTTGACTAGATACTGTAGAGGTCAGTAGTGGTTGACTAGATACTGTAGAGGTCAGTAGTGGTTGACTAGATACTGTAGAGGTCAGTAGTGGTTGACTAGATACTGTAGTGGTCAGTAGTGGTTGACTAGATACTGTAGTGGTTGACTAGATACTGTAGAGGTCAGTAGTGGTTGAATAGATACTGTAGAGGTCAGTAGTGGTTGACTAGATACTGTAGAGGTCAGTAGTGGTTGACTAGATACTGTAGAGGTCAGTAGTGGTTGACTAGATACTGTAGTGATCAGTAGTGGTTGACTAGATACTGTAGTGGTTGACGAGATACTGTAGTGGTTGACTAGATACTGTAGAGGTCAGAAGAGGTTGACTAGATACTGTAGTGGTTAGTAGTGGTTGACTAGATACTGTAGAGGTCAGTAGTGGTTGACTAGATAATGTAGAGGTCAGTAGTGGTTGACTAGATACTGTAGAGGTCAGTAGTGGTTGACTAGATACTGTAGAGGTCAGTAGTGGTTGACTAGATACTGTAGTGGTCAGTAGTGGTTGACTAGATACTGTAGAGGTTGACTAGATACTGTAGTGGTCAGTAGTGGTTGACTAGATACTGTAGAGGTCAGTAGTGGTTGACTAGATACTGTAGTGGTCAGTAGTGGTTGACTAGATACTGTAGAGGTCAGTAGTGGTTGACTAGATACTGTAGAGGTTGACTAGATACTGTAGTGGTCAGTAGTGGTTGACTAGATACTGTAGAGGTCAGTAGTGGTTGACTAGATACTGTAGAGATCAGTAGTGGTTGACTAGATACTGTAGAGGTCAGTAGTGGTTGACTAGATACTGTAGTGGTCAGTAGTGGTTGACTAGATACTGTAGAGGTCAGTAGTGGTTGACTAGATACTGTAGAGGTTGACTAGATACTGTAGTGGTTAGTAGTGGTTGACTAGATACTGTAGAGGTCAGTAGTGGTTGACTAGATACTGTAGAGATCAGTAGTGGTTGACTAGATACTGTAGTGGTCAGTAGTGGTTGACTAGATACTGTAGTGGTCAGTAGTGGTTGACTAGATACTGTAGTGGTCAGTAGTGGTTGACTAGATACTGTAGTGGTCAGTAGTGGTTGACTAGATACTGTAGAGGTCAGTAGTGGTTGACTAGATACTGTAGTGGTCAGTAGTGGTTGACTAGATACTGCAGAGGTCAGTAGTGGTTGACTAGATACTGTAGAGGTCAGTAGAGGTTGACTAGATACTGTAGAGGTCAGTAGAGGTTGACTAGATACTGTAGTGGTTGACTAGATACTGTAGAGGTCAGTAGTGGTTGAGTAGATACTGTAGAGGTCAGTAGTGGTTGACTAGATACTGTAGAGGTCAGTAGAGGTTGACTAGATACTGTAGAGGTCAGTAGAGGTTGACTAGATACTGTAGTGGTTGACTAGATACTGTAGAGGTCAGTAGTGGTTGACTAGATACTGTAGAGGTCAGTAGTGGTTGACTAGATAATGTAGAGGTCAGTAGTGGTTGACTAGATACTGTAGAGGTCAGTAGAGGTTGACTAGATACTGTAGAGATCAGTAGTGGTTGACTAGATACTGTAGAGGTCAGTAGTGGTTGACTAGATACTGTAGAGGTCAGTAGTGGTTGACTAGATCCTGTAGAGGTCAGTAGTGGTTGACTAGATACTGTAGAGGTCAGTAGAGGTTGACTAGATACTGTAGTGGTTAGTAGTGGTTGACTAGATACTGTAGAGGTCAGTAGTGGTTGACTAGATAATGTAGAGGTCAGTAGTGGTTGACTAGATACTGTAGAGGTTGACTAGATACTGTAGTGGTCAGTAGTGGTTGACTAGATACTGTAGAGGTCAGTAGTGGTTGACTAGATACTGTAGTGGTCAGTAGTGGTTGACTAGATACTGTAGAGGTCAGTAGTGGTTGACTAGATACTGTAGAGGTCAGTAGTGGTTGACTAGATACGGTAGAGGTCAGTAGTGGTTGACTAGATACTGTAGTGGTCAGTAGTGGTTGACTAGATACTGTAGAGGTCAGTAGTGGTTGACTAGATACTGTAGAGGTCAGTAGTGGTTGACTAGATACTGTAGAGGTTGACTAGATACTGTAGTGGTCAGTAGTAGTTGACTAGATACTGTAGAGGTCAGTAGTGGTTGACTAGATACTGTAGAGGTCAGTAGTGGTTGACTAGATACTGTAGAGGTCAGTAGTGGTTGACTAGATACTGTAGAGGTCAGTAGTGGTTGACTAGATACTGTAGAGGTCAGTAGTGGTTGACTAGATACTGTAGTGGTCAGTAGTGGTTGACTAGATACTGTAGTGGTTGACTAGATACTGTAGAGGTCAGTAGTGGTTGACTAGATACTGTAGAGGTCAGTAGTGGTTGACTAGATACTGTAGAGGTCAGTAGTGGTTGACTAGATACTGTAGAGGTCAGAAGTAGTTGACTAGATACTGTAGTGGTCAGTAGTGGTTGACTAGATACTGTAGAGGTCAGTAGTGGTTGACTAGATACTGTAGAGGTCAGTAGTGGTTGACTAGATACTGTAGTGGTCAGTAGTGGTTGACTAGATACTGTAGAGGTCAGTAGTGGTTGACTAGATACTGTAGAGGTCAGTAGTGGTTGACTAGATACTGTAGAGGTCAGTAGTGGTTGACTAGATACTGTAGAGGTTAGTAGTGGTTGACTAGATACTGTAGAGGTCAGTAGTGTTTGAATAGATACTGTAGAGGTCAGTAGAGGTTGACTAGATACTGTAGTGGTTGACTAGATACTGTAGAGGTCAGTAGAGGTTGACTAGATACTGTAGAGGTCAGTAGTGGTTGACTAGATACTGTAGTGGTCAGTAGTGGTTGACTAGATACTGTAGAGGTCAGTAGTGGTTGACTAGATACTGTAGTGGTCAGTAGTGGTTGACTAGATACTGTAGAGGTCAGTAGTGGTTGACTAGATACTGTAGAGGTCAGTAGTGGTTGACTAGATACTGTAGAGGTCAGTAGTGGTTGACTAGATACTGTAGAGGTCAGTAGTGGTTGACTAGATACTGTAGAGATCAGTAATGGTTGACTAGATACTGTAGAGGTCAGTAGTGGTTGACTAGATACTGTAGTGGTCAGTAGTGGTTGACTAGATACTGTAGTGGTCAGTAGTGGTTGACTAGATACTGTAGAGGTCAGTAGTGGTTGACTAGATACTGTAGAGGTCAGTAGTGGTTGACTAGATACTGTAGAGGTCAGTAGTGGTTGACTAGATAATGTAGAGGTCAGTAGTGGTTGACTAGATACTGTAGAGGTCAGTAGTGTTTGAATAGATACTGTAGAGGTCAGTAGTGGTTGACTAGATACTGTAGAGGGCAGTAGTGGTTGACTAGATACTGTAGTGGTCAGTAGTGGTTGACTAGATACTGTAGTGGTCAGTAGTGGTTGACTAGATACTGTAGTGGTCAGTAGTGGTTGACTAGATACTGTAGTGGAGAGTAGTGGTTGACTAGATACTGTAGAGGTCAGAAGTGGTTGACTAGATACTGTAGAGGTCAGTAGAGGTTGACTAGATACTGTAGAGGTCAGTAGTGGTTGACTAGATACTGTAGAGGTCAGTAGTGGTTGACTAGATACTGTAGAGGTCCGTAGTGGTTGACTAGATACTGTAGAGGTCCGTAGTGGTTGACTAGATACTGTAGAGGTCAGTAGTGGTTGACTAGATACTGTAGAGGTCAGTAGAGGTTGACTAGATACTGTAGAGGTCAGTAGTGGTTGACTAGATACTGTAGAGGTCAGTAGTGGTTGACTAGATACTGTAGAGGTCAGTAGTGGTTGACTAGATACTGTAGAGGTCAGTAGTGGTTGACTAGATACTGTAGAGGTCAGTAGTGGTTGACTAGATACTGTAGTGGTCAGTAGTGGTTGAATAGATACTGTAGTGGTTGACTAGATACTGTAGAGGTCAGTAGTGGTTGACTAGATACTGTAGAGGTCAGTAGTGGTTGACTAGATACTGTAGAGGTCAGTAGTAGTTGACTAGATACTGTAGTGGTCAGTAGTGGTTGACTAGATAATGTAGAGGTCAGTAGTGGTTGACTAGATACTGTAGAGGTCAGTAGTGGTTGACTAGATACTGTAGAGGTCAGTAGTGGTTGACTAGATACTGTAGTGGTCAGTAGTGGTTGACTAGATACTGTAGAGGTTGACTAGATACTGTAGTGGTCAGTAGTGGTTGACTAGATACTGTAGAGGTCAGTAGTGGTTGACTAGATACTGTAGTGGTCAGTAGTGGTTGACTAGATACTGTAGTGGTCAGTAGTGGTTGACTAGATACTGTAGAGGTCAGTAGTGGTTGACTAGATACTGTAGAGGTCAGTAGTGGTTGACTAGATACTGTAGTGGTTGACTAGATACTGTAGTGGTTGACTAGATACTGTAGAGGTCAGTAGAGGTTGACTAGATACTGTAGAGGTCAGTAGTGGTTGACTAGATACTGTAGAGGTCAGAAGTGGTTGACTAGATAATGTAGAGGTCAGTAGTGGTTGACTAGATACTGTAGAGGTCAGTAGTGGTTGACTAGATACTGTAGAGGTCAGTAGTGGTTGACTAGATACTGTAGTGGTCAGTAGTGGTTGACTAGATACTGTAGTGGTCAGTAGTGGTTGACTAGATACTGTAGAGGTCAGTAGTGGTTGACTAGATACTGTAGTGGTCAGTAGTGGTTGACTAGATACTGTAGAGGTCAGTAGTGGTTGACTAGATACTGTAGAGGTCAGTAGTGGTTGACTAGATACTGTAGAGATCAGTAATGGTTGACTAGATACTGTAGAGGTCAGTAGTGGTTGACTAGATACTGTAGTGGTCAGTAGTGGTTGACTAGATACTGTAGTGGTCAGTAGTGGTTGACTAGATACTGTAGAGGTCAGTAGTGGTTGACTAGATACTGTAGAGGTCAGTAGTGGTTGACTAGATACTGTAGAGGTCAGTAGTGGTTGACTAGATAATGTAGAGGTCAGTAGTGGTTGACTAGATACTGTAGAGGTCAGTAGTGTTTGAATAGATACTGTAGAGGTCAGTAGTGGTTGACTAGATACTGTAGAGGGCAGTAGTGGTTGACTAGATACTGTAGTGGTCAGTAGTGGTTGACTAGATACTGTAGTGGTCAGTAGTGGTTGACTAGATACTGTAGTGGTCAGTAGTGGTTGACTAGATACTGTAGTGGAGAGTAGTGGTTGACTAGATACTGTAGAGGTCAGAAGTGGTTGACTAGATACTGTAGAGGTCAGTAGAGGTTGACTAGATACTGTAGAGGTCAGTAGTGGTTGACTAGATACTGTAGAGGTCAGTAGTGGTTGACTAGATACTGTAGAGGTCAGTAGTGGTTGACTAGATACTGTAGAGGTCCGTAGTGGTTGACTAGATACTGTAGAGGTCAGTAGTGGTTGACTAGATACTGTAGAGGTCAGTAGAGGTTGACTAGATACTGTAGAGGTCAGTAGTGGTTGACTAGATACTGTAGAGGTCAGTAGTGGTTGACTAGATACTGTAGAGGTCAGTAGTGGTTGACTAGATACTGTAGAGGTCAGTAGTGGTTGACTAGATACTGTAGAGGTCAGTAGTGGTTGACTAGATACTGTAGTGGTCAGTAGTGGTTGAATAGATACTGTAGTGGTTGACTAGATACTGTAGAGGTCAGTAGTGGTTGACTAGATACTGTAGAGGTCAGTAGTGGTTGACTAGATACTGTAGAGGTCAGTAGTAGTTGACTAGATACTGTAGTGGTCAGTAGTGGTTGACTAGATAATGTAGAGGTCAGTAGTGGTTGACTAGATACTGTAGAGGTCAGTAGTGGTTGACTAGATACTGTAGAGGTCAGTAGTGGTTGACTAGATACTGTAGTGGTCAGTAGTGGTTGACTAGATACTGTAGAGGTTGACTAGATACTGTAGTGGTCAGTAGTGGTTGACTAGATACTGTAGAGGTCAGTAGTGGTTGACTAGATACTGTAGTGGTCAGTAGTGGTTGACTAGATACTGTAGTGGTCAGTAGTGGTTGACTAGATACTGTAGAGGTCAGTAGTGGTTGACTAGATACTGTAGAGGTCAGTAGTGGTTGACTAGATACTGTAGTGGTTGACTAGATACTGTAGTGGTTGACTAGATACTGTAGAGGTCAGTAGAGGTTGACTAGATACTGTAGAGGTCAGTAGTGGTTGACTAGATACTGTAGAGGTCAGAAGTGGTTGACTAGATAATGTAGAGGTCAGTAGTGGTTGACTAGATACTGTAGAGGTCAGTAGTGGTTGACTAGATACTGTAGAGGTCAGTAGTGGTTGACTAGATACTGTAGTGGTCAGTAGTGGTTGACTAGATACTGTAGAGGTTGACTAGATACTGTAGTGGTCAGTAGTGGTTGACTAGATACTGTAGAGGTCAGTAGTGGTTGACTAGATACTGTAGTGGTCAGTAGTGGTTGACTAGATACTGTAGTGGTCAGTAGTGGTTGACTAGATACTGTAGAGGTCAGTAGTGGTTGACTAGATACTGTAGAGGTCAGTAGTGGTTGACTAGATACTGTAGAGGTCAGTAGTGGTTGACTAGATACTGTAGAGGTCAGTAGTGGTTGACTAGATACTGTAGTGGTCAGTAGTGGTTGACTAGATACTGTAGTGGTCAGTAGTGGTTGACTAGATACTGTAGTGGTCAGTAGTGGTTGACTAGATACTGTAGTGGTCAGTAGTGGTTGACTAGATACTGTAGAGGTCAGTAGTGGTTGACTAGATACTGTAGTGGTCAGTAGTGGTTGACTAGATACTGTAGTGGTCAGTAGTGGTTGACTAGATACTGTAGAGGTCAGTAGTGGTTGACTAGATACTGTAGTGGTCAGTAGTGGTTGACTAGATACTGTAGAGGTCAGTAGTGGTTGACTAGATACTGTAGAGGTCAGTAGTGGTTGACTATATACTGTAGAGGTCAGTAGTGGTTGACTTGATACTGTAGAGGTTAGTAGTGGTTGACTAGATACTGTAGAGGTCAGTAGTGTTTGAATAGATACTGTAGAGGTCAGTAGAGGTTGACTAGATACTGTAGTGGTTGACTAGATACTGTAGAGGTCAGTAGAGGTTGACTAGATACTGTAGAGGTCAGTAGTGGTTGACTAGATACTGTAGATGTCAGTAGTGGTTGACTAGATACTGTAGAGGTCAGTAGAGGTTGACTAGATACTGTAGTGGTCAGTAGTGGTTGACTAGATACTGTAGAGGTCAGTAGTGGTTGACTAGATACTGTAGAGGTCAGTAGTGGTTGACTAGATACTGTAGAGGTCAGTAGTGGTTGACTAGATACTGTAGTGGTCAGTAGTGGTTGACTAGATACTGTAGTGGTCAGTAGTGGTTGACTAGATACTGTAGAGGTCAGTAGTGGTTGACTAGATACTGTAGAGGTCAGTAGTGGTTGACTAGATACTGTAGAGGTCAGTAGTGGTTGACTAGATACTGTAGAGGTCAGTAGTAGTTGACTAGATACTGTAGTGGTCAGTAGTGGTTGACTAGATAATGTAGAGGTCAGTAGTGGTTGACTAGATACTGTAGAGGTCAGTAGTGGTTGACTAGATACTGTAGAGGTTGACTAGATACTGTAGTGGTCAGTAGTGGTTGACTAGATACTGTAGAGGTTGACTAGATACTGTAGTGGTCAGTAGTGGTTGACTAGATACTGTAGAGGTCAGTAGTGGTTGACTAGATACTGTAGTGGTCAGTAGTGGTTGACTAGATACTGTAGTGGTCAGTAGTGGTTGACTAGATACTGTAGTGGTCAGTAGTGGTTGACTAGATACTGTAGAGGTCAGTAGTGGTTGACTAGATACTGTAGAGGTCAGTAGTGGTTGACTAGATACTGTAGTGGTTAGTAGTGGTTGACTAGATACTGTAGAGGTCAGAAGTGGTTGACTAGATAATGTAGAGGTCAGTAGTGGTTGACTAGATACTGTAGAGGTCAGTAGTGGTTGACTAGATACTGTAGAGGTCAGTAGTGGTTGACTAGATACTGTAGTGGTCAGTAGTGGTTGACTAGATACTGTAGAGGTTGACTAGATACTGTAGTGGTCAGTAGTGGTTGACTAGATACTGTAGAGGTCAGTAGTGGTTGACTAGATACTGTAGTGGTCAGTAGTGGTTGACTAGATACTGTAGTGGTCAGTAGTGGTTGACTAGATACTGTAGAGGTCAGTAGTGGTTGACTAGATACTGTAGAGGTCAGTAGTGGTTGACTAGATACTGTAGAGGTCAGTAGTGGTTGACTAGATACTGTAGAGGTCAGTAGTGGTTGACTAGATACTGTAGAGGTCAGTAGTGGTTGACTAGATACTGTAGTGGTCAGTAGTGGTTGACTAGATACTGTAGTGGTCAGTAGTGGTTGACTAGATACTGTAGTGGTCAGTAGTGGTTGACTAGATACTGTAGTGGTCAGTAGTGGTTGACTAGATACTGTAGAGGTCAGTAGTGTTTGACTAGATACTGTAGTGGTCAGTAGTGGTTGACTAGATACTGTAGAGGGCAGTAGTGGTTGACTAGATACTGTAGTGGTCAGTAGTGGTTGACTAGATACTGTAGTGGTCAGTAGTGGTTGACTAGATACTGTAGTGGTCAGTAGTGGTTGACTAGATACTGTAGTGGAGAGTAGTGGTTGACTAGATACTGTAGTGGAGAGTAGTGGTTGACTAGATACTGTAGAGGTCAGTAGTGGTTGACTAGATACTGTAGAGGTCAGTAGAGGTTGACTAGATACTGTAGAGGTCAGTAGTGGTTGACTAGATACTGTAGAGGTCAGTAGTGGTTGACTAGATACTGTAGAGGTCAGTAGTGGTTGACTAGATACTGTAGAGGTCAGTAGTGGTTGACTAGATACTGTAGAGGTCAGTAGTGGTTGACTAGATACTGTAGAGGTCAGTAGAGGTTGACTAGATACTGTAGAGGTCAGTAGTGGTTGACTAGATACTGTAGAGGTCAGTAGTGGTTGACTAGATACTGTAGAGGTCAGTAGTGGTTGACTAGATACTGTAGAGGTCAGTAGTGGTTGACTAGATACTGTAGAGGTCAGTAGTGGTTGACTAGATACTGTAGTGGTCAGTAGTGGTTGAATAGATACTGTAGTGGTTGACTAGATACTGTAGAGGTCAGTAGTGGTTGACTATATACTGTAGAGGTCAGTAGTGGTTGACTAGATACTGTAGAGGTCAGTAGTAGTTGACTAGATACTGTAGTGGTCAGTAGTGGTTGACTAGATAATGTAGAGGTCAGTAGTGGTTGACTAGATACTGTAGAGGTCAGTAGTGGTTGACTAGATACTGTAGAGGTCAGTAGTGGTTGACTAGATACTGTAGTGGTCAGTAGTGGTTGACTAGATACTGTAGAGGTTGACTAGATACTGTAGTGGTCAGTAGTGGTTGACTAGATACTGTAGAGGTCAGTAGTGGTTGACTAGATACTGTAGTGGTCAGTAGTGGTTGACTAGATACTGTAGTGGTCAGTAGTGGTTGACTAGATACTGTAGAGGTCAGTAGTGGTTGACTAGATACTGTAGAGGTCAGTAGTGGTTGACTAGATACTGTAGTGGTTGACTAGATACTGTAGTGGTTGACTAGATACTGTAGAGGTCAGTAGAGGTTGACTAGATACTGTAGTGGTTAGTAGTGGTTGACTAGATACTGTAGAGGTCAGAAGTGGTTGACTAGATAATGTAGAGGTCAGTAGTGGTTGACTAGATACTGTAGAGGTCAGTAGTGGTTGACTAGATACTGTAGAGGTCAGTAGTGGTTGACTAGATACTGTAGAGGTCAGTAGTGGTTGACTAGATACTGTAGAGGTCAGTAGTGGTTGACTAGATACTGTAGAGGTCAGTAGTGGTTGACTAGATACTGTAGAGGTCAGTAGTGGTTGACTAGATACTGTAGAGGTCAGTAGTGGTTGACTAGATACTGTAGTGGTCAGTAGTGGTTGACTAGATACTGTAGTGGTCAGTAGTGGTTGACTAGATACTGTAGTGGTCAGTAGTGGTTGACTAGATACTGTAGTGGTCAGTAGTGGTTGACTAGATACTGTAGAGGTCAGTAGAGGTTGACTAGATACTGTAGTGGTTAGTAGTGGTTGACTAGATACTGTAGTGGTCAGTAGTGGTTGACTAGATACTGTAGAGGGCAGTAGTGGTTGACTAGATACTGTAGTGGTCAGTAGTGGTTGACTAGATACTGTAGTGGTCAGTAGTGGTTGACTAGATACTGTAGTGGTCAGTAGTGGTTGACTAGATACTGTAGTGGAGAGTAGTGGTTGACTAGATACTGTAGAGGTCAGTAGTGGTTGACTAGATACTGTAGAGGTCAGTAGAGGTTGACTAGATACTGTAGAGGTCAGTAGTGGTTGACTAGATACTGTAGAGGTCAGTAGTGGTTGACTAGATACTGTAGAGGTCAGTAGTGGTTGACTAGATACTGTAGAGGTCAGTAGTGGTTGACTAGATACTGTAGAGGTCAGTAGTGGTTGACTAGATACTGTAGAGGTCAGTAGAGGTTGACTAGATACTGTAGAGGTCAGTAGTGGTTGACTAGATACTGTAGAGGTCAGTAGTGGTTGACTAGATACTGTAGAGGTCAGTAGTGGTTGACTAGATACTGTAGAGGTCAGTAGTGGTTGACTAGATACTGTAGAGGTCAGTAGTGGTTGACTAGATACTGTAGTGGTCAGTAGTGGTTGAATAGATACTGTAGTGGTTGACTAGATACTGTAGAGGTCAGTAGTGGTTGACTAGATACTGTAGAGGTCAGTAGTGGTTGACTAGATACTGTAGAGGTCAGTAGTAGTTGACTAGATACTGTAGTGGTCAGTAGTGGTTGACTAGATAATGTAGAGGTCAGTAGTGGTTGACTAGATACTGTAGAGGTCAGTAGTGATTGACTAGATACTGTAGAGGTCAGTAGTGGTTGACTAGATACTGTAGTGGTCAGTAGTGGTTGACTAGATACTGTAGAGGTTGACTAGATACTGTAGTGGTCAGTAGTGGTTGACTAGATACTGTAGAGGTCAGTAGTGGTTGACTAGATACTGTAGTGGTCAGTAGTGGTTGACTAGATACTGTAGTGGTCAGTAGTGGTTGACTAGATACTGTAGAGGTCAGTAGTGGTTGACTAGATACTGTAGAGGTCAGTAGTGGTTGACTAGATACTGTAGTGGTTGACTAGATACTGTAGTGGTTGACTAGATACTGTAGAGGTCAGTAGAGGTTGACTAGATACTGTAGTGGTTAGTAGTGGTTGACTAGATACTGTAGAGGTCAGAAGTGGTTGACTAGATAATGTAGAGGTCAGTAGTGGTTGACTAGATACTGTAGAGGTCAGTAGTGGTTGACTAGATACTGTAGAGGTCAGTAGTGGTTGACTAGATACTGTAGAGGTCAGTAGTGGTTGACTAGATACTGTAGAGGTCAGTAGTGGTTGACTAGATACTGTAGAGGTCAGTAGTGGTTGACTAGATACTGTAGAGGTCAGTAGTGGTTGACTAGATACTGTAGAGGTCAGTAGTGGTTGACTAGATACTGTAGTGGTCAGTAGTGGTTGACTAGATACTGTAGTGGTCAGTAGTGGTTGACTAGATACTGTAGTGGTCAGTAGTGGTTGACTAGATACTGTAGTGGTCAGTAGTGGTTGACTAGATACTGTAGAGGTCAGTAGAGGTTGACTAGATACTGTAGTGGTTAGTAGTGGTTGACTAGATACTGTAGAGGTCAGAAGTGGTTGACTAGATAATGTAGAGGTCAGTAGTGGTTGACTAGATACTGTAGAGGTCAGTAGTGGTTGACTAGATACTGTAGAGGTCAGTAGTGGTTGACTAGATACTGTAGTGGTCAGTAGTGGTTGACTAGATACTGTAGAGGTTGACTAGATACTGTAGTGGTCAGTAGTGGTTGACTAGATACTGTAGAGGTCAGTAGTGGTTGACTAGATACTGTAGTGGTCAGTAGTGGTTGACTAGATACTGTAGTGGTCAGTAGTGGTTGACTAGATACTGTAGAGGTCAGTAGTGGTTGACTAGATACTGTAGAGGTCAGTAGTGGTTGACTAGATACTGTAGAGGTCAGTAGTGGTTGACTAGATACTGTAGTGGTCAGTAGTGGTTGACTAGATACTGTAGTGGTCAGTAGTGGTTGACTAGATACTGTAGTGGTCAGTAGTGGTTGACTAGATACTGTAGTGGTCAGTAGTGGTTGACAAGATACTGTAGTGGTCAGTAGTGGTTGACTAGATACTGTAGAGGTCAGTAGTGGTTGACTAGATACTGTAGTGGTCAGTAGTGGTTGACTAGATACTGTAGAGGTCAGTAGTGGTTGACTAGATACTGTAGAGGTCAGTAGTGGTTGACTAGATACTGTAGAGGTCAGTAGTGGTTGACTAGATACTGTAGAGGTTAGTAGTGGTTGACTAGATACTGTAGAGGTCAGTAGTGTTTGAATAGATACTGTAGAGGTCAGTAGAAGTTGACTAGATACTGTAGTGGTTGACTAGATACTGTAGAGGTCAGTAGAGGTTGACTAGATACTGTAGAGGTCAGTAGTGGTTGACTAGATACTATTGATGTCAGTAGTGGTTGACTAGATACTGTAGAGGTCAGTAGAGGTTGACTAGATACTGTAGTGGTCAGTAGTGGTTGACTAGATACTGTAGAGGTCAGTAGTGGTTGACTAGATACTGTAGAGGTCAGTAGTGGTTGACTAGATACTGTAGAGGTCAGTAGTGGTTGACTAGATACTGTAGTGGTCAGTAGTGGTTGACTAGATACTGTAGTGGTCAGTAGTGGTTGACTAGATACTGTAGTGGTCAGTAGTGGTTGACTAGATACTGTAGAGGTCAGTAGTGGTTGACTAGATACTGTAGAGGTCATTAGTGGTTGACTAGATACTGTAGAGGTCAGTAGTGGTTGACTAGATACTGTAGAGGTCAGTAGTGGTTGACTAGATAATGTAGAGGTCAGTAGTGGTTGACTAGATACTGTAGACGTCAGTAGTGTTTGAATAGATACTGTAGAGGTCAGTAGTGGTTGACTAGATACTGTAGAGGTCAGTAGTGGTTGACTAGATACTGTAGAGGTCAGTAGTGGTTGACTAGATACTGTAGAGGTCAGTAGTGGTTGACTAGATACTGTAGTGGTCAGTAGTGGTTGACTAGATACTGTAGAGGTTGACTAGATACTGTAGAGGTTGACTAGATACTGTAGTGGTCAGTAGTGGTTGACTAGATACTGTAGTGGTCAGTAGAGGTTGACTAGATACTGTAGAGGTCAGTAGTGGTTGACTAGATACTGTAGAGGTCAGTAGTGGTTGACTAGATACTGTAGAGGTCAGTAGAGGTTGACTAGATACTGTAGAGGTCAGTAGAGGTTGACTAGATACTGTAGAGGTCAGTAATGGTTGACTAGATACTGTAGTGGTCAGTAGTGGTTGACTAGATACTGTAGTGGTCAGTAGTGGTTGAATAGATACTGTAGAGGTCAGTAGTGGTTGACTAGATACTGTAGAGGTCAGTAGTGGTTGACTAGATACTGTAGAGGTTGACAAGATACTGTAGTGGTCAGTAGTGGTTGACAAGATACTGTAGAGGTCAGTAGTGGTTGACTAGATACTGTAGTGGTCAGTAGTGGTTGACTAGATACTGTAGTGGTCAGTAGAGGTTGACTAGATACTGTAGAGGTCAGTAGTGGTTGACTAGATACTGTAGAGGTCAGTAGTGGTTGACTAGATACTGTAGAGGTCAGTAGTGGTTGACTAGATACTGTAGAGGTCAGTAGTGGTTGACTAGATACTGTAGAGGTCAGTAGAGGTTGACTAGATACTGTAGAGGTCAGTAGTGGTTGACTAGATACTGTAGAGGTCAGTAGTGGTTGACTAGATACTGTAGAGGTCAGTAGTGGTTGACTAGATACTGTAGAGGTCAGTAGTGGTTGACTAGATACTGTAGAGGTCAGTAGTGGTTGACTAGATACTGTAGAGGTCAGTAAAGGTTGACTAGATACTGTAGAGGTCAGTAGTGGTTGACTAGATACTGTAGTGGTCAGTAGTGGTTGACTAGATACTGTAGAGGTCAGTAGTGGTTGACTAGATACTGTAGAGGTCAGTAGAGGTTGACTAGATACTGTAGAGGTCAGTAGTGGTTGACTAGATACTGTAGAGGTCAGTAGTGGTTGACTAGATACTGTAGAGGTCAGTAGTGGTTTACTAGATACTGTAGAGGTCAGTAGTGGTTGACTAGATACTGTAGAGGTTGACTAGATACTGTAGAGGTCAGTAGAGGTTCACTAGATACTGTGGTGGTTGACTAGATACTGTAGTGGTCAGTAGTGGTTGACTAGATACTGTAGAGGTCAGTAGTGGTTGACTAGATACTGTAGAGGTCAGTAGTGGTTGACTAGATACTGTAGTGGTCAGTAGTGGTTGACTAGATACTGTAGTGGTCAGTAGTGGTTGACTAGATACTGTAGAGGTCAGTAGTGGTTGACTAGATACTGTAGAGGTCAGTAGTGGTTGACTAGATACTGTAGAGGTTGACTAGATACTGTAGAGGTCAGTAGTGGTTGACTAGATACTGTAGAGGTCAGTAGAGGTTGACTAGATACTGTAGTGGTCAGTAGTGGTTGACTAGATACTGTATAGGTCAGTAGTGGTTGACTAGATACTGTAGTGGTCAGTAGTGGTTGACTAGATACTGTAGTGGTCAGTAGTGGTTGACTAGATACTGTAGAGGTCAGTAGTGGTTGACTAGATACTGTAGAGGTCAGTAGTGGTTGACTAGATACTGTAGAGGTCAGTAGTGGTTGACTAGATACTGTACAGGTCAGTAGAGGTTGACTAGATACTGTAGAGGTCAGTAGTATTGGACTAGATACTGTAGAGGTCAGTAGTGGTTGACTAGATACTGTAGAGGTCAGTAGTGGTTGACTAGATACTGTAGAGGTCAGTAGTGGTTGACTAGATACTGTAGAGGTCAGTAGTGGTTGACTAGATACTGTAGAGGTCAGTAGTGGTTGACCAGATACTGTAGAGGTCAGTAGTGGTTGACCAGATACTGTAGAGGTCAGTAGTGGTTGACCAGATACTGTAGAGGTCTGTAGAGGTTGACTAGATACTGTAGAGGTCAGTAGTGGTTGACTAGATACTGTAGAGGTCAGTAGTGGTTGACTAGATACTGTAGAGGTCAGTAGTGGTTGACTAGATACTGTAGAGGTCAGTAGAGGTTGACTAGATACTGTAGTGGTTGACTAGATACTGTAGAGGTCAGTAGTGGTTGACTAGATACTGTAGAGGTCAGTAGTGGTTGACTAGATACTGTAGAGGTCAGTAGTGGTTGACTAGATACTGTAGAGGTCAGTAGTGGTTGACTAGATACTGTAGTGGTCAGTAGAGGTTGACTAGATACTGTAGAGGTCAGTAGTGGTTGACTAGATACTGTAGAGGTCAGTAGTGGTTGACTAGATACTGTAGAGGTCAGTAGTGGTTGACTAGATACTGTAGAGGTCAGTAGTGGTTGACTAGATACTGCAGAGGTCAGTAGTGGTTGAATAGATACTGTAGAGGTCAGTAGTGGTTGACTAGAAATTGTAGAGGTCAATAGTGGTTGACTAGATACTGTAGAGGTCAGTAGTGGTTGACTAGATACTGTAGTGGTCAGTAGTGGTTGACTAGATACTGTAGAGGTCAGTAGTGGTTGACTAGATACTGTAGAGGTTGACTAGATACTGTAGTGGTCAGTAGAGGTTGACTAGATACTGTAGAGGTCAGTAGTGGTTGACTAGATACTGTAGAGGTCAGTAGTGGTTGACTAGATACTGTAGAGGTCAGTAGAGGTTGACTAGATACTGTAGAGGTCAGTAGTGGTTGACTAGATACTGTAGAGGTCAGTAATGGTTGACTAGATACTGTAGTGGTCAGTAGAGGTTGACTAGATACTGTAGTGGTCAGTAGTGGTTGACTAGATACTGTAGTGGTCAGTAGTGGTTGAATAGATACTATAGAGGTCAGTAGTGGTTGACTAGATACTGTAGAGGTCAGTAGTGGTTGACTAGATACTGTAGAGGTTGACTAGATACTGTAGTGGTCAGTAGTGGTTGACTAGATACTGTAGAGGTCAGTAGTGGTTGACTAGATACTGTAGTGGTCAGTAGTGGTTGACTAGATACTGTAGTGGTCAGTAGAGGTTGACTAGATACTGTAGAGGTCAGTAGAGGTTGACTAGATACTGTAGAGGTCAGTAGTGGTTGACTAGATACTGTAGAGGTCAGTAGTTGTTGACTAGATACTGTAGAGGTCAGTAGTTGTTGACTAGATACTGTAGAGGTCAGTAGTGGTTGACTAGATACTGTAGAGGTCAGTAGTGGTTGACTAGATACTGTAGAGGTCAGTAAAGGTTGACTAGATACTGTAGAGGTCAGTAGTGGTTGACTAGATACTGTAGTGGTCAGTAGTGGTTGACTAGATACTGTAGAGGTCAGTAGTGGTTTACTAGATACTGTAGAGGTCAGTAGTGGTTGACTAGATACTGTAGAGGTCAGTAGTGGTTGACTAGATACTGTAGAGGTCAGTAGTGGTTGACTAGATACTGTAGAGGTCAGTAGTGGTTGACTAGATACTGTAGAGGTCAGTAGTGGTTGACTAGATACTGTAGAGGTCAGTAGAGGTTGACTAGATACTGTAGAGGTCAGTAGAGGTTGACTAGATACTGTAGAGGTCAGTAGTGGTTGACTAGATACTGTAGAGGTCAGTAGTGGTTGACTAGATACTGTAGAGGTCAGTAGTGGTTGACTAGATACTGTAGAGGTCAGTAGTGGTTGACTAGATACTGTAGAGGTCAGTAGTGGTTGACTAGATACTGTAGAGGTCAGTAGTGGTTGACTAGATACTGTAGAGGTCAGTAGTGGTTGACTAGATACTGTAGAGGTCAGTAGTGGTTGACTAGATACTGTAGAGGTCAGTAGTGGTTGACTAGATACTGTAGAGGTCAGTAGTTGTTGACTAGATACTGTAGAGGTCAGTAGTGGTTGACTAGATACTGTAGAGGTCAGTAAAGGTTGACTAGATACTGTAGTGGTCAGTAGTGGTTGAATAGATACTGTAGAGGTCAGTAGTGGTTGACTAGATACTGTAGAGGTCAGTAGTGGTTGACTAGATACTGTAGAGGTTGACTAGATACTGTAGTGGTCAGTAGTGGTTGACTAGATACTGTAGAGGTCAGTAGTGGTTGACTAGATACTGTAGTGGTCAGTAGTGGTTGACTAGATACTGTAGTGGTCAGTAGAGGTTGACTAGATACTGTAGAGGTCAGTAGAGGTTGACTAGATACTGTAGAGGTCAGTAGTGGTTGACTAGATACTGTAGAGGTCAGTAGTTGTTGACTAGATACTGTAGAGGTCAGTAGTTGTTGACTAGATACTGTAGAGGTCAGTAGTGGTTGACTAGATACTGTAGAGGTCAGTAAAGGTTGACTAGATACTGTAGAGGTCAGTAGTGGTTGACTAGATACTGTAGTGGTCAGTAGTGGTTGACTAGATACTGTAGAGGTCAGTAGTGGTTTACTAGATACTGTAGAGGTCAGTAGTGGTTGACTAGATACTGTAGAGGTCAGTAGTGGTTGACTAGATACTGTAGAGGTCAGTAGTGGTTGACTAGATACTGTAGAGGTCAGTAGTGGTTGACTAGATACTGTAGAGGTCAGTAGAGGTTGACTAGATACTGTAGAGGTCAGTAGAGGTTGACTAGATACTGTAGAGGTCAGTAGTGGTTGACTAGATACTGTAGAGGTCAGTAGTGGTTGACTAGATACTGTAGAGGTCAGTAGTGGTTGACTAGATACTGTAGAGGTCAGTAGTGGTTGACTAGATACTGTAGAGGTCAGTAGTGGTTGACTAGATACTGTAGAGGTCAGTAGTGGTTGACTAGATACTGTAGAGGTCAGTAGTGGTTGACTAGATACTGTAGAGGTGAGTAGTGGTTGACTAGATACTGTAGAGGTCAGTAGTGGTTGACTAGATACTGTAGAGGTCAGTAGTGGTTGACTAGATACTGTAGAGGTCAGTAAAGGTTGACTAGATACTGTAGAGGTCAGTAAAGGTTGACTAGATACTGTAGTGGTCAGTAGTGGTTGACTAGATACTGTAGAGGTCAGTAGTGGTTGACTAGATACTGTAGAGGTCAGTAGAGGTTGACTAGATACTGTAGAGGTCAGTAGTGGTTGACTAGATACTGTAGAGGTCAGTAGTGGTTGACTAGATACTGTAGAGGTCAGTAGAGGTTGACTAGATACTGTAGAGGTCAGTAGTGGTTGAATAGATACTGTAGAGGTCAGTAGTGGTTGACTAGATACTGTAGAGGTCAGTAGTGGTTGACTAGATACTGTAGAGGTCAGTAGTAGTTGACTAGATACTGTAGAGGTCAGTAGAGGTTGACTAGATACTGTAGAGGTTGACTAGATACTGTAGAGGTCAGTAGTAGTTGACTAGATACTGTAGAGGTCAGTAGAGGTTGACTAGATACTGTAGAGGGTGACTAGATACTGTAGAGGTCAAGTAGTGGTTGACTAGAAACTGTAGAGGTCAGTAGTGGTTGACTAGATATTGTAGAGGTCAGTAGTGGTTGACTAGATACTGTAGAGGTCAGTAGTGGTTGACTAGATACTGTAGAGGTCAGTAGTGGTTGACTAGATACTGTAGAGGTTGACTAGATACTGTAGAGGTCAGTAGAGGTTCACTAGATACTGTAGTGGTTGACTAGATACTGTAGTGGTCAGTAGTGGTTGACTAGATACTGTAGAGGTCAGTAGTGGTTGACTAGATACTGTAGAGGTCAGTAGTGGTTGACTAGATACTGTAGTGGTCAGTAGTGGTTGACTAGATACTGTAGTGGTCAGTAGTGGTTGACTAGATACTGTAGAGGTCAGTAGTGGTTGACTAGATACTGTAGAGGTCAGTAGTGGTTGACTAGATACTGTAGAGGTCAGTAGTGGTTGACTAGATACTGTAGAGGTCAGTAGTGGTTGACTAGATACTGTAGAGGTCAGTAGTGGTTGACTAGATACTGTAGTGGTCAGTAGTGGTTGACTAGATACTGTAGAGGTCAGTAGTGGTTGACTAGATACTGTAGAGGTCAGTAGAGGTTGACTAGATACTGTAGAGGTCAGTAGAGGTTGACTAGATACTGTAGTGGTCAGTAGAGGTTGACTAGATACTGTAGAGGTCAGTAGTGTTTGACTAGATACTGTAGTGGTCAGTAGTGGTTGACTAGATACTGTAGAGGTCAGTAGTGGTTGACTAGATACTGTAGAGGTCAGTAGTGGTTGACTAGATACTGTAGAGGTCAGTAGTGGTTGACTAGATACTGTAGAGGTTGACTAGATACTGTAGAGGTCAGTAGAGGTTGACTAGATACTGTAGAGGTCAGTAGAGGTTCACTAGATACTGTAGTGGTTGACTAGATACTGTAGAGGTCAGTAGTGGTTGACTAGATACTGTAGTGGTCAGTAGTGGTTGACTAGATACTGTAGTGGTCAGTAGTGGTTGACTAGATACTGTAGAGGTCAGTAGTGGTTGACTAGATACTGTAGAGGTCAGTAGTGGTTGACTAGATACTGTAGAGGTCAGTAAAGGTTGACTAGATACTGTAGAGGTCAGTAGTGGTTGAACGTACCTTGACCAGCTCCATGACCAGGTAGAGTTCAGTGGGTGTGTCCACCTCGTCTATCAGCTGGATAATGTTGGGGTGTTTGACTCTCCTCAGCACTGCCACCTCATTCTCTATCAGGTGCTCCTGCACACACACACACACACACACACACACACACACACACACACACACACACACACACACACACACACACACACACACACACACACACACACACACACACACACACACACACACACACACACACACACACACACACACACACTCACACACTCACACTCACACTCACAAACGCATGCGAACACGCACACGCGAACACACGTGAACACAGACAGAGTGGACAGTGGTTAGGTATTCCACCCTGCATTATTAACCCCCAGGCAGACAGACATGTAGTAGTTCACTGTGTTCATCTTTTATCCTGTTAATATGGAATCAGGTTAGAGATTTATCATGTTTTATTCATGTCTTTTTTATTGTCAGCTGCTCTGACAGATACATGATATACATCACCTTGAGCTGAGAGGCTAAATCTTCATTAGATAGTTAAGAGACCAGAGCAATCAATAGTCATTTATTTAGAGTGTCCTCTTGTCTGAGAGAACAGTCTCTGTTGATACATGGTGCTGGGCCTCCGTCAGCAACACTGTCTGAGAGAACAGTCTCTGTTGATACATGGTGCTGGGCCTCCGTCAGCAACACTGTCTGAGAGAACAGTCTCTGTTGATACATGGTGCTGGGCCTCCGTCAGCAACACTGTCTGAGAGAACAGTCTCTGTTGATACATGGTGCTGGGACTGTCAGCAACACTGTCTGAGAGAACAGTCTCTGTTGATACATGGTGCTGGGACTGTCAGCAACACTGTCTGAGAGAACAGTCTCTGTTGATACATGGTACTGGGACTGTCAGCAACACTGTCTGAGAGAACAGTCTCTATTGATACATGGTGCTGGGACTGTCAGCAACACTGTCTGAAAGAACGGTCTCTATTGATACATGGTGCTGGGACTGTCAGCAACACTGTCTGAGAGAACAGTCTCTGTTGATACATGGTGCTGGGACTGTCAGCAACACTGTCTGAGAGAACAGTCTCTGTTGATACATGGTGCTGGGCCTCCGTCAGCAACACTGTCTGAGAGAACAGTCTCTGTTGATACATGGTGCTGGGCCTCCGTCAGCAACACTGTCTGAGAGAACAGTCTCTATTGATACATGGTGCTGGGACTGTCAGCAACACTGTCTGAGAGAACAGTCTCTGTTGATACATGGTACTGGGACTGTCAGCAACACTGTCTGAGAGAACAGTCTCTATTGATACATGGTGCTGGGACTGTCAGCAACACTGTCTGAGAGAACAGTCTCTGTTGATACATGGTGCTGGGACTGTCAGCAACACTGTCTGAGAGAACAGTCTCTGTTGATACATGGTGCTGGGCCTCCGTCAGCAACACTGTCTGAGAGAACAGTCTCTGTTGATACATGGTGCTGGGACTGTCAGCAACACTGTCTGAGAGAACAGTCTCTGTTGATACATGGTGCTGGGACTGTCAGCAACACTGTCTGAGAGAACAGTCTCTATTGATACATGGTGCTGGGACTGTCAGCAACACTGCCTGAGAGAACAGTCTCTGTTGATACATGGTGCTGGGACAGTCAGCAACACTGTCTGAGAGAACAGTCTCTGTTGATACATGGTGCTGGGACTCCGTCAGCAACACTGTCTGAGAGAAGAGCCTCTGTTGATACATGGTGCTGGGACTGTCAGCAACACTGTCTGAGAGAACAGTCTCTGTTGATACATGGTGCTGGGACTGTCAGCAACACTTACATTAACTCACCACGTTACAACCTGGGTTGCTGAGCTCAGCTGCTATTGGGTGACACAGTCAAAGAAATACAGTGGCAACAACATATTCTCGCTCTCTCTCGCTCTTGCTCTCTTACCTTTCCACTGCACTTGGCCTTGTCAATGATCTTCAGTGCATACTCCTTCCCAGTGGACCTATAAAGACATACAGCAACACTAGTACTTCAAATTATGGTATATATTATTTACTGTAAATCCTTCAAACCAACCCAAATCATGGTATATCGTATTTACTGTAAATCCTTCAAACCAACCCAAATCATGTGCAACCATCTGCCAATCCATAACATGTTTTAACAAGTTTGAAAGGCACTTATTTTTTTGTTTCATCACAAACTAAGATTCTAAGTTCTATCCAACAGTAGACTGAACAGTGTTGCATCCCCATACACAGTCTTAGGCTGAAGCATCAGACAGTGCGTGACAGTGTATTGGAGCGTCTAGCCCTTCTGATTAGAGGAAGGAGTCTTCTCTCTGTATATTACAGACAAACTGCTGAGTCAAAAGGGAAACGGTAATGAAGTGGATTTCATGGGCTGAACCCCAGACACACACACATACACAAACAGTAAATGTTTACTTAAATTCTATAAATGCCTGCTGTCATTAAGCCTTAGAAGCAATTATGACATGTGACATGGCGCTTATTAAGTCACATTGAAAGCTACTGATCAACGTGGTCATTTGTAAATAGGGCTTTTTAAGTCCAACAGCCTAGTGAACATTCCTTACAAATATGAAAGTACAATTGGTATGCTATGAAACTTCCGGTCAAGCGAGAAATTAAAATAAGGTTTGAAATCCATCAATGAGATGTAAAGAAATGTAATATCATTCTTAATTTACATACCGTTCTACACAGTCTTTCACCACTGCAAAGTTTCCGTCTCCTATGACCTTGCCGACCTTGTACTTATCCAGGACGGTTGTGATAGAGCTACAGCTGTTGCCGTTAACTGATGAGGAGAGACGTGTTACAACGGGGCACATCAGAATGCTCTTTCAGTTACTTCCTGTGGCCCACATATATACAGACTGAACAAAACATTAAGAACACCTTCCTAATATTTGAGTTGCATCCCCACCTTTTGCCCTCAGAACAGCCTCAATTAGTCAGGGGAAGGACTCTACAAGGTGTCGAAAGAGTTCAACAGGAATGCTGGCCGATGTTGACTCCAATGGTTCCCACAGTTGTGTAAAGTTGGCTGGGTGGTGGACCGTTCTTGATACACACAGGAAACTTGACTGTAAAAAACCCAGCAGCGTTGCAGTTCTTGAAACAAACCGGTGCGCCTGGCACCTACTATCATACTCCGTTCAAAGGCACTTAAATCTTGTGTCTTGACCATTCACCCTCTGAACGGCACACACAATCCATGTCTCAATTGTCTCAAGGCTTAAAAGTCCTTAATTAACCGGTCTCCTCCCCTTCATCTACACTGATTGAAGTGGATTTATCAAGTGACATCAATAAGGGATCATACTTTCACCTGGATTCACCTGGTCAGTCTATGTCATGGAAAGAGCAGGTGTTCATAATGTTTTGGACACTCAGCGTAGAATGACGCACAATACCTACAAGTACTTACTCTGGTAAAACTTGCATTGCAGTGAAATGAATATGATCTCTTTGGAGTTTCCACAACTTATGTTAAGACAAAGCGGATGAAATAAAGGATCAATGCGTTTTAATCTAATCAAAGGATAAACTCATTAATTGCCCATTAACCCAGGCAGCCTAGCTCCTACCCTAGAACTAATGTCTGGCCTCTCCTAAAGAGCGACCAGTAATATTATGCAGACACACAGCCCAAGGACGTGTTGATACCGCCTGGCTGTCTCACGCAGAAGCACACAGGTTATTTCACTTGTTCTCCGCATCACACTTATCTGTCCCTCTGTTGTGAGTGCTGCTGTGATGCGGCACGTGTCGCTGAGTAAGCAATTCTAATATAACAACCTGAACCTGCATTGAGGCCCTAGGGGGGATTGGGGATGCATTGGGCCAGGTGTTTAGGGGTGAGTGAGTGCAGGCAGGAGCTGTGAGAGTTGGCACGGAGACAGGATGACACAGGGTAAAGAGAGGAGAGGAGTAGCAGAAGGGAGGAGAGGAGAAGAGGACAACAGAAGAAGAGAAGGGAGGAAAGGAGAAGGGAGTGGAAGAAGAGTAGGGAGGGGAGGAGAAAGGAGGAGAGGAGAACAGAAGAGGAGAAGGGAGAGGTCGAGAGGAGAAGGGAGTGATGAGGACAGGAGTAGAGTGGCGAGGCAAGGAGGAGGAGGAGAGAAAACAGAAATTAAGAAAATGTCAGAGAAGGGAACACCTACCCTCAGGACTCATGTTATTGGCCAGCTCCAGACCGTGTGAAGACCCGTTCACATTGGTGGCAGACGTGTGATGTGGCGGAATCTGGAAAGGAGGACAGAAAGAAAGTAAGAGATGAAGAGAGGAGGGAAGGAGAGAAAAAAAAAACAGAGGTCAGCATCCTTCCCCTTTCAGCCACCACTCAAGTCAAAACCTGGACACACGCAACACCATGGCAACTATAAATATCAAATATGGCACACACAATGGATTCAAGGTTAGCTGGGCCAAGGTTAGCTGGGCACAATTGTTGGTTACGTGACTTCCAATCCAATGCTTTGTTTTGACATCAATACTAGCAGATCGAATTAGCCAGTTACATCTCCAGAGTAATACAACAGGACAGGTCCGCTTCATAACATCGATCCAGAACTAAGCCCTGGGATCTAGGGACATTGACTAATGGTTTTGCTTTAAGTAGCATGCATTTGAAATCCAATATAATGCCATGACAGAGTGTGTCAGGATAACCAGCTCATGGATCCCCGTAGTGTTTTATAATGCTTCAGAGTTCTGATAGGAAACTAATACAAAACACCCCCGCAATTAAATTGTATAGTTTGGTACTGGCACTTACCCTGTATATGGCTTACATTCTTCTATTTGTTTGTTTCCCTCTCTTATTTCTTGTGTTTTTTTCTGTTATACTATTCTGATATTGAATACTGCACTGTTGGGAAGGGCTAACAAGTTAAGCATTTTACTGTACTTGTGCAGGCCTTTTGAATTTATTTCAATTGACTGATTTCCTTATATGAACTAACTCAGTAAAATCTTTGAAATTGTCGCATGTTGGATGTATATTTTTGTTCATTATAGTTTGGTAAGAAAATGTTTGACATTAGACTTTAAATCAATTATTAGATAGGTAGCTCAATGGAAAGCTAAGAACGTGTTTTTGTAGAATCGTCTTCTCTGTATTGTTCTTACAGTTCTCCATTCTGTGGACGTTGGGTGCCTACCCAAACTCAAAACAAAGTGAGCAGGTATGTATATCACTGTGTTAATTATGCATTTAGCGTAAAATAAGGGTTCTGCTCTTCAGAACAGTACAGGGTGTTAGGAACTGGCTTAATGGATAGGCCTCCCCTACTGTCACTTATCAGGCAGAGAAAGAGGAAACACTAACTTTAATGGATCGAAATGATGACCAATGTTGAAAATAATGAATAATTTGACGAGAGGCTTTGTCCAAAAGAGACAGCTGTGATGGCTGTTTGAATAGGTTATATGGGTTATAAGACTGCTTTTTCAAGCATTCTTGGCTTTCACATGCGACAGAATCTGCCAAGTCATCTCAGTAATCTTTTCTATTATGGAAGAGAAGCTCTTTCAACACTTCTAGAAGTACACGGACCATAAGGCTTATTTCTGTTACCTGGACTAGAAAAATGTATGCATTATTTAGTACACTCTCTAAAGGAGGAGTCTCAAGGTGAAACACCTTTGAACTGGGTGGATTACATCATCAATCTTTCTTTTCAATACGCTATTTTGTGATGTCTTTCAGAGTAACTAAGTTATATCAAAAGTTATGGACCTGCCAAGTAAACACGGTGTAGGTGTTGCCAAACTGTAATAATCATCTTGAGAAAGTTTAAGTGCTGTTGTCTCCAATGTCAACAGATTCAAGTGTTCTGGCCAACCACTATTCCTGATCTAGTGCACTTGAGGTTAAATCATTTGCTACTATATGGTTATTTATTGCATATGTCTAAATATACAATCACTCTTCCTATACAGGTACATACAGTACAATATCATTATCTGGAGATTATAGGTGGTGTGTGTGAGACACGGTGAGTGTGTGTGTGTGTGTGTGTGTGTGTGTGTGTGTGTGTGTGTGTGTGTGTGTGTGTGTGTGTGTGTGTGTGTGTGTGTGTGTGTGTGTGTGTGTGTGTGTGTGTGTGTGTGTGTGTGTGTGTGTGTGTGTATACACACCTTGAAGCTGTGTATACTGCGGGGGCTGGTGGGGGAGGAGCTGTTGGATTTGGTGGACTTGGGGGTGGAGATCGTACTGCTGGGGACACCATTGACTGGAGAGGAGAGAGAGAGAGAAAAGAGAGAGGGAGGAAGCCATAGTAAGACAATGATAGGGCTAGGGTTGGCCCAACAGGATGTGCTGATGTGGGGAAGGGCAAATGAGAGAGGAAGTCCTTTTTCCTCTGGAGAGATGTGGCTGTTTAAAAGTGTATTACTGTTATTGCATTGTGTATTCTATTTTTCTTAATTTCTTAGAACACTAAAGGAAATGCCTCTATCACAGGACGTGATATACGATAGGGCAGGAAATCCGTTTGTGACACAACAAAGTGCACTTTGAATGGGTTTACTTTCACTGAGTTGACAAAGCTCTGTACTAACAGTTCTTCACTACGAATTCAAGTCCATGACCTTTCCTTAACACCGAGTGCTAGATTTTCTTCAGGTGTAGTGTGGCGTTTCGTGTCTAGAACTGTGTGTGACTGTCCAACTTCCTGTCCGATCCCCTGTGGGGGGAAGCAGGTTGTGTTTGGCTCCAGCAGACAGACACGCAGGGTCACCACAGGTGCCTCCGCAGGCTGCCTGGATAATCTGTCTGCAGCTAAGGCCACACGAAAGCTACGACCCTGAGGGTTCAAGGGTACCTCAAGCAGCCTACCTCCAGGAACCTCCCTGTGTCACAAACAGTCCTCTCCTCAAACAACAGGGCCAAGCATGGCCTTTCTTTGGAGAACTCGGCTGTATTGGTAATGGTAGTGTATTTCTGTGAAAGGCCTCATCTGCCACAAACTCTAGGTTCTTGGCAGGTACACTGCCACACGCTGTACCCGTTCCCTGAGACAACCAATCTGGACCTGCGAACAACAGTCAGAAACACCAATACAGTACAGCACCTACTAGGGAATGTGATGCCAGACAACTGATGTGATTCTTCAATTGAATTAGAAGGGCTCAGTGAAAGCAGCTGAAGACTAAAGCACTGAGGCTAATTTAGTACATGGGTTTGTATCAGCCGGTCCTGCACCAGTCTGTGCTCAGATTAGATGCATACTGTAGAAGCCAGAGAGAGTTTCTGGGCCAGAGGCAGGAAGAGAGAGAAAAATAGAGAGCGAAAAAGAGAGAGAGCAAGAGCCAGAGAAAGAGAGGGGGAGAAAGAGAGAGCGATATCCAGAGATCTTTAAATAGTCTTGGGTTAGGGTGGCAGGCCAGGGAGGTCCACAGTGGAGCAGAGCTCCTTCAGAGTAATTTATGGCACTTCCCTACACAGCAGGAGTCTGACTGACATTACAATATACTGGTCTGAAAGAGACTAACTAGACCTCTCACAGGGCCCCGTTAGCCACAAGGTCAACCTTACCAAGACTCCAAGCAGTCAGGAACTTCAAAAGGGTTTAATTGGTGCCCTCTCTGAGAAAGACTCATGTAGTGATTATTGTTAACATATTGTAGTGATGATTAAGGCCAGGAGTTATTCTTGGCTAGGCTTCATGCTCAGGGGGAAACTCAAGGTCCTAGTAATGATGGCTAGCTAGATGAAATGAGTGGTTTGTTGTGGTTGGGTAATGGGCCAATAGAGTGGGCAGTGCAGTATGTCAACAGGCTTACCTGGGGATTTAACAGGAGACTGGCTACTGGTGGAGTAATGGATTGGTCTTCTTACTGCAGAGAGAAAGATAATTGCAAAAAACAATTTTACAACTTGAGGTTTCAATTTCCAACTTAAAGCCTCATAATCAATTTCTAACTGAGCTTAAGATAAATGTTCGGTAATTGGCCATATGGCCTGTAGCCTGCCAAAATCCTGAAACTCTTTTTGAGGTGACTACACTAGTTAGTGTCAGATGAAAATCAGTTACTCAGTCCATCACCCAATAACTGTGTGTGTGTTTGTTGTTGTGTACGTGCATGCATGTGTGTACCTATGCCAGGGGACTTGATACGGCGTGAGAGTCCAGGGCTCTTGCTCCCAGCAGCCCTCGTTGGAGTGGGCGAGCGAGCAGAGTATGAGGACTTGAGCACCCGGCATTCTGTGAAGACAACACAGACAGGGTTAAAACCACACTCACACACCGTCACACACCGACCTCATTTCCTATCTAGCACAATTCAATAGAGTCCCCAGTGTTCCAGTCAAACTATTCTAAAATAGCTCCAGCTAGGAACTAGCTCTCAATATAATTGGCTCTCTTTGAGAAAGCATTAAGTTCGGAGTGTTCAAGAAGTTAAGAATGTTTCATTCACGCAGAGCTTTCCACAAAAAAAACCTCAGTTAACCATTTGCTTTTTCCAAACGAACACCACATGTGCAGTCTGTGTCTCTGTGCGCGCCATAACTCCATGAAAAATTCACAAGCTGTGGTAATACCCTATCGTGTTTAGTAATGCCGTTGTGTTAGTAGCGTTTCACAGAGGTGCGTACACCAGCTGACAGAGCTGACAGAGCTGCGCTGCTGGAGCAGTAGGTGTCGGGGTAACGAGGTTGGTGGTTCAACTGTTTTAGTGGTGCTGCACAGACACATAAAACAGTGGAGGCTGTTGATGGGAGGACGGCTCATAATAATGGGAGGAACGGAGTGAATGGAATGGTATCAAACACATGGAAACCAAGTGTTCAATGTATTTGATACCATTCCATTGATCCCGCTCCAGCCGCTACCACGAGCCCCGTCCTCCCCAATTAAGGTCCCACCAACCTCCTGTGATACAGAGTTGTTTTAGCAGCGTTGACGACAGACAGAGCGAGCTGCGTTCAGGAGCAGCATATGACTGGTTACTGTAATGAGACTAGTGGTTAAACTGTCTGGGTTCCTGTCAGATGCTGTTAATTGGGGGGTGTTACAGTGTTAGACGCTATTATGACACCATGAACACAGAGGAGGTACCAACCAGCTGTGGCCAATTGGAGACAAATGATTCCCTATAAAGTGGACATGACCCAAGCCTGTTATTGGAGCAGACCCCAGGTGCGATTCTGTTTACTACAATGCAAGCTACTGTACCATGCACGTTTGTTTACTTGCAGTGTTGACTTTTTATATCGTTCCCTAAACCGTGTTTGGATTTGACACTGTTCTCCATAATTGAGTCTGACAGTGCAACAGCCCCTTGGGACTCCTGTAAGACACTGTGCAAAGACTTAGCAGCTGAAAAGAGGTACCTAGAGCAAACACTTGTTTTTGAGAAGACCTAATTCTTCAAATGGAGCATGGCAGGAGAAGTAGGACAAGGAAGCGCTAAGACAACTGAAGAACAGATTCAGCTGAAGAAACTAAACACTCATCGTTAGAACAAACACTGTTTACACCTGTGTGTGTGTTTTAAAGATGCACTATGCAGAAATCCCTCTGCCATTTCCTTGTTGCTAACATTCTAATAGTTTGCCTAATTTCTGTTTATGTGACAAAACAAGCAAGTATAGTGTAGAGAATCATTGTACCATCTAAACTGCTGTGAAATATATTTTCAGCTGGTGTACAAAACCGAATGTAAAAAGACACAAAAACTAAACTTAAAAATGGGCCATATAGAAATAGTGCACATAGAACAGATCTACCGCTTCTTAGACTTGCTTTCAATGCGAGTGACAGATCTATACCTCACATTTCTATGTGAATTTTGTCAGGTTGTCCAAAAAGTAACATATTGCAGCTTTAAATGTTATGTTACAGGAGCAACACTAAGAAAACAGGATGTAGCTAGAACCTTGGGAATAGTTTGGAGAAGTGTCTGAAATTAGCCTGTTTGGATTTTATATACAGTACATCCTGTCTCCACCTTATCTAGCACAGAGGATAGGGGACTGCAGAGGAGTTGTACTGACATCGGCCTGCTTAAGATAACAATGGGCTAGCTTTGGACTAAAGAGGCCATATCCTGCTGCAGTAGGGGGTATCGCTGCGGACATCTTTTAAGTGATTTTCAAGAACGTCTTCTTCTCAACATGGGGATGGTACATATTCACATAATGACATTCACTGAAGAACCCTGGAATGGAATGTACTACTACAACTACACCCTACAAAATGTGACTGCAGCCACTTTCCCCTACAAAAGTCAGGAATCTGTGTGTGTTCAGACTGATAGTCTCACACATACTGTAATCAATAGTCTCCTCCCCTTGGAGGAGAGGAATGAATTAAGATATTGAGTGATGATCACACTATGTTAGTCATGATTTAGCATCACGAGTTACCGGAACCACTTTTAGAACAATTATGAGTTTCATTCAACTGAGAAAATGAACATTCACAATTGTATGGTTGACAGATAATTATCATGACACACTTCATCCCGACTTCTAGTATGAAAAGGGGAAAGTGGTTTGGCATTGACATCTCTTTAGGGAAGCTACACTATACTATGAGAGACAGAAAGGAGGGGTGCGTCCAAAATGGCAACCTATTCCCAAAAGAGTACACTCCTTTTCACCAGAGCCCTATGGAGGCTCTATAGGGAATAGTGTGCCATTTTTATGACCTTTATTTAACCAGGAAGTCCCATTGAGGTCAGAAGACCTCTTTGCCGAGGGAGACCTGGCATGTCCCACGCACCCTATGAAGGAAATAGGAAGGAAAGAGGGAGGAAAGGGTTGGGACAGAGAGACCATAGAAATATAGACACTAGAACAGGAATCTAGATATATTTCTATGAGAGAGACCAAGGTTACACAACATACAGGTGATGTTAGATTTAGTTAGTCAGGCCTACCAGTCACAAAGGCTACAGAAGCCTTACCACTGTGATCCAACAGGAAGTCATCCTGGGCGTAGCGGTACTTCTCTGGGCCGCACGCGATGAACACGTCGTCCTCGCCGAAGAAGTCCTGGAGACAGGTGATCTGGGGAGAGGGAGAGGGGGAGAGGGAGAGAGGGAGAGAGGGAGAGAGGGAGAGAAAGGGAGAGAGGGAGAGAGGGAGAGAGGGAGGGAGAGGGAGAGGGAGGGAGAGAGAGGGAGAGGGAGGGAGAGGGAGGGAGAAAGGGAGAGAGAGGGAGAGAGGGAAAGAGGGAAAGAGAGGGAGAGAGAGTGAGATGTGCAGAGGAAGGTAAGCTAGAGGAGGAATCATGTGTAGGTCCTTGAGTTTAGAGGAAAAACTCTGGGCACTAGTTATAGAAATATTATGGGCCCTCGTGAGACATCTTCTAAAGGTCTGTCTGATGGGGTGTACCCATGCCATGCATCTCTGTGGAGAATCAACTCATTTCATTTGTGGAAACAGTAGCTCATCCGCCATTTAATATGCAGACAGAAGCCGAATGGGAATCCAATCGTTTCACACCCTATTGTACTCACTATTGCATCATCTCTGTGTGAACATCCCACTCTCCAGGACATAGTCTTTCAGATGGTTCTACTAAACATCATTATATTATAGCTGGATCCCACTCTGGTACAACTGGAGGAGAAGAAGGGGACATTATTATAATACATGTCATGTTGTTGAAGGATGTCTGTGGTATTTCATTATTTTCCGTGCATCACTGTGTGTGTGTGTGTGTGTGTGTGTGTGTGTGTGTGTGTGTGTGTGTGTGTGTGTGTGTGTGTGTGTGTGTGTGTGTGTGTGTGTGTGTGTGTGTGTGTGTGTGTGGCTACATGCTGACAGCTCGCTCGAACAGCCCAATTAAAATCTGTCTGTGATGTGATAGCTCTTTCATGGTTGCTAAGCTCAGTGCCACAATGGACGAGGCAACACTTTACAGCTTACAGCAAAGAGCTGAGGGTCAAAATATCACAACAATAAAGTACTGCAGAGTCTAAATACACTGTCATGTGAGGAAATCACTGCAGCAAGCATTTCTGTTGTGCAGGCTGTTTATCTCTCTCTCCATCTCTATTTTGTCTTCTCTCCACCTCCAGGTTAGTGTTTTTCGTCATGAATCTTGCCCTGGAGGCAGCTCTGCAGATTGGTCACTAGCTGGCACATGATTCTAAACCTAACCGTAACCACACTGCTAACCCTAATGCCCTAACCTTACATTCATTTTGACTTGCAGCTGGCCCATCTAGCGGACATCTCTCAGTTCTGCCTCCAGGGCAAGATTCATGACAATAAATGTCAACCTGCCTTCCACCTCTCCTTTCTCTCATGTAATATCGATAGCTACCATGATTTAATAACACAAAGCAGAGGGAGTTGTGCCTACATTACTTATCCACACACACACACACACACACACACACACACACACACACACACAAAGCTCCTCTGCATTACTGTGGTAGTGCATTCAGCCCAGGCAGGCAGGGAGTATCAGTGTGTGGACAGGCAGGAAGGGGATTCCTTTATCATCATCATCATCATCATCTCACCCCCACACATCCCACTCATACCCTGGGAGAGGGGAGAGAGGGTTGACTGGTTGGAGCCAGTGAGGTAGGCAGATGGGACAGCCACAGAAGCTTGGGGGTTGAGGCAGTGGAAGAGGGACTGTGTATGGACTCTGGAGCAGATGGAGAGCAGTCTGCTGGAGGACCTTCTCTCGCAGGACTGCAGATTTATAAATATGCCAACTCAAAACAGCAACAGCCATCATAACACATTGACCAAAATCCTCTTCCAATACAGATTCCAAATCTCCTCCATCCCCACACATCATTTTTAGGGCTCAGCCAGAAACTCTGTCATGCTGACTTAATACATGAATGGATGACTTGACTTGGCAGTGTGTTGTGAGGCAAAATCAAAATCAATAGCCATTGGAGGCTGAGAGAGACAGAGAAACAGAGACAGGCAGGAGACAGAGACACAGGAGACAGAGACAGGAGACAGACATGAGACAGAGACAGGAGACAGACAGAGACAGACAGGAGACAGACAGAGACAGACAGGAGACAGACAGAGACAGACAGACTCAGACAGAGACACAGACAGGAGACAGACAGAGACACAGAGAGATAAACAGAGACAGAGAAAGACAAACAGAGACAGAGACAGAGACAGACAGAGACAGAGAGCAGTGAGGTGAGAGGAGGCGTATGTGTTTGGCAGGCAGTGGCTCTTGGGTGGCATAGCTGAAATGGCTGCCATTCCTCAGCCGGGATCACTCACACTGAGCAGCTGATAACCCGGACAACCAGCCATATGTTGGCATCGTCATGGCGACGGCTTTAAGACCGGGAGCAGTAGACATTGCTGGAACACTTCAGCTGCCTTTGATGATCTTTCCCATTGGATGAATGCCTTCACAACACATATGTAACCTACAGGCTACTGATCCTATGAGATGTGATAGTGTACATGCACCATGGATTAAGTCCAGTACCATGAGTACATTGTTAATTAAAAGGACAAACCATATAAGCTAATGTCGTAAGCTGCTCAGTGGTACTGCCAAGTATTAGTATTTTACTAGGATCCCCATTAGCTGCTGCTAACACAGCAAATACTCTTCCTGGGATCCACACCAAACACACTACAGACTCATGTAAAACATTCTAAATATGCAGACTCACAGTGACACATGAAATATTCTCAGAATCTAATGTCATAAGCATAAGCTGACATAAAAGTGAAGTTCAGAACACTGCAGATCTAGGGTTATAAAAGCCAGTAGTTTCCCATCCAACCAGGACTGAGCTCTGTACAGTCCAGACAGTCTACATTATGGGGACACAGTACAGCGTGTGACAGAGTCCGCTTTATGATGACACGGTGTGTGACAGCCAGCAGCCTCAGACTGCTGAGGTGGCCTTGTCACTGTGTCCCCTGCCTAGGTACAGGCCAATGGTGATGACACCAGCAGACAGGACAGGAGATGTTGGTGACAGTGCAGATGGGAAATCTCTGGGATCTGGAAAAGCAATACGACACTATTATGGGTACAGTACACAAGCCCAACACTTTTCCCTTTCACACAGACGTTTGACAATTTGACCACAAAAGAGGTACTAGTTAGTCTCTTCTGAATTCACCTTTTAGTTGTCAGAGAGGAGAGTCAATTAGACAGGGTCATTTTGTATCGCCCCTGGAAACGGTTGCCCGGTTGATTGCCACCTGGGAAACCACTGTGGCGACCCCACAGTGGGGCGATGTGATTGTCCAGGAGGCTTCAGGCCTGGCCACCATCGTGGCAGCCTCCCGGAGGCTGAATAGGACTACTGTATACCACTGTGGGTCATTTAAGATGGCCTGTGGTTCCCAGGAGGCCAAGGACAGATGGAGATAAGGGGGATACACTCACAGGGTTTTGGAAAGAAAGAGAGGCGAGAAATACGGGATAAGAGAGGTCTTTAAACAAGGTTGTGTACACAATGTCTGCTCCTACAGCTTGCCAGAAGAAGCACAGTCCCAATTTTGCCGATGAGATCCTCTGGAGAGCAACCTCTCTAAGTGCATACTGAGGCCACGGTACCGTCTGGGGGAATAGTAGAGAACAGATTAATAAGGAAGGATAAGGATGTCAGACCTCATAGTCCATGTTGCTGTTTGTGTTCCCTTGACAACCGCTGCCAGGATCAACAGCAGCCAATGGCACACAGACCCTGTCAGGTTGAATTAGTCCTATCAGGGAGATGAATCGTTTGGGGGAGGGAGGGGATCTTGTGGCTGTGTGTCTTTGGGGTGTGTGTCTTTGGTGAGTGTGTGTTCATCTTACGTGTGTGTCTGTGTTTCTTTGGGGTGACATCTGTAACCTCAGTTTGGCCTCCCATCTCACACACTTGTTCTAATGTGGACCTTTCCTTGTTCTCTGTCTATCCCTCTCTGCCTCTGGTCTCCCCATCTCTCCTATTCTACCCTGGCCGACCCAGCAACAGAGAGAAATATGGGTTGAGGACTTGGGGGGCAAAACACACCCCCTAAAACAGCTGCGGTTGTATGAGAAAGTCAGAACTAAAATATCTTATTTGATATTTAATTAACGACTGTTTACTGGTGGTTCCATTATGAGGTTGGCATTGGATCAACAATGGGATGTTCCTATGAGGATATTGATGTGAAAAATCCCTCATTGTCAGGCTCATGCTGTGGGCTATAAAATAACAATTTAAACAGATGAAAACATTCAGGATGATGTTATTACTTGCTAGAAGACAGCATGTTTGGATAACCATCAACAAAAAAGACATTGCTCATCCTAATTTCTTCATTCCATTCTTTTAGATGTGTGTGTATTGTTAGATACTACTGTACTGTTGGAGCTAGAGAAACAATAACATCTGCTAGATATGTGTATGCAACCAATAAAATTTGATTTGACATTGATGTGAGCTAAAATATCCCTTTCACCCAATGGAGAATTGGGCTAAATTATCCCCGAAAGGGACGTGGACTCTGACTGAACTGACAGATGTAAAGGCCATTGAGCTAACAACCACTGTGGGACAGAAAGAATCCTACCCAGCTCTCATTCAGGACAAGCTATACAGAACATCACAAGACCTTTAGTGTCTTGAAACAGAGCTGGAATGTCAGCACTCTTTCACCGAGAAAAAGATACTCAACAACTGAAAAGCAAGACAGCGGTTCTCATAAAAGGTGAGTGGAGTAGACTGGGCTACAGCTCTTGATCGTTGCTTACTTCCCTTTCCATAATGAAGTTGGAAGCGGGTTAGTGGATGTACTCTGAGGCGCTGCAGTGGGAGTGAGGATGAAAATAAAGACCCCCATTATCATCATCATCATTATCACAGGCCTGACAGCCCAATCGCTGTATTCATGGGGTGGGAGGGTGACAGTAATAAGAGGGTGAGAGGGGGTGGGAGGGTGACAGTACTAAGAGGGTGAGAGGGGGTGTGAGGGTGACAGTACTAAGAGGGTGAGAGGGGGTGGGAGGGTGACAGTACTAAGAGGGTGAGAGGGGGTGGGAGGGTGACAGTACTAAGAGGGTGAGAGGGGGTGGGAGGGTGACAGTACTAAGAGGGTGAGAGGGGGTGGGAGGGTGACAGTACTAAGAGGGTGAGAGGGGGTGGGAGGGTGACAGTACTAAGAGGGTGAGAGGGGGTGGGAGGGTGACAGTACTAAGAGGGTGAGAGGGGGTGCGAGGGTGACAGTACTAAGAGGGTGAGAGGGGGTGGGAGGGTGACAGTACTAAGAGGGTGAGAGGGGGTGGGAGGGTGACAGTACTAAGAGGGTGAGAGGGGGTGGGAGGGTGACAGTACTAAGAGGGTGAGAGGGGGTGGGAGGGTGACAGTACTAAGAGGGTGAGAGGGGGTGGGAGGGTGACAGTACTAAGAGGGTGAGAGGGGGTGGGAGGGTGACAGTACTAAGAGGGTGAGAGGGGGTGGGAGGGTGACAGTACTAAGAGGGTGAGAGGGGGTGGGAGGGTGACAGTAATAAGAGGGTGAGAGGGGGTGGGAGGGTGACAGTAATAAGAGTGAGAAGGGGTGAGAGGGTGACAGTAATAAGAGGGTGAGATGGGGTGGGAGTGTGACAGTAATAAGAGGGTGAGAGGGGGTGGGAGGGTGACAGTAATAAGGGGGGGGGGATGACAGTAATAAGAGGGTGAGAGGGGGTGGGAGGGTGACAGTAATAAGAGGGTGAGAGGGGGTGGGAGGATGACAGTAATAAGAGGATAAGAGGGGGTGGGAGGGTGACAGTACTAAGAAGGTAAGATGGGGTGGGAGGGTGACAGTAATAAGAGGGTGAGAGGGGGTGGGAGGGTGACAGTAATAAGAGTGAGAAGGGGTGGGAGGGTGACAGTAATAAGAGGGTGAGAGGGGGTTGGAGGGTGACAGTACTAAGAGGGTAAGATGGGGTTGGAGGGTGACAGTACTAAGAGGGTAAGATGGGGTTGGAGGGTGACAGTAATAAGAGGGTAAGAGGGGGTGGGAGGGTGACAGTACTAAGAGGGTGAGAGGGGGTGGGAGGGTGACAGTAATAAGAGGGTGAGAGGGTGACAGTAATAAGAGGGTGAGAGGGTGACAGTACTAAGAGGGTAAGATGGGGTTGGAGGGTGACAGTACTAAGAGGGTAAGATGGGGTTGGAGGGTGACAGTACTAAGAGGGTGAGAGGGGGTGGGAGGGTGACAGTAATAAGAGGGTGAGAGGGTGACAGTAATAAGAGGGTGAGAGGGTGACAGTACTAAGAGGGTAAGATGGGGTTGGAGGGTGACAGTAATAAGAGGGTGAGAGGGGGTTGGAGGGTGACAGTACTAAGAGGGTAAGATGGGGTGGGAGGGTGACAGTAATAAGAGGGTGAGAGGGGGTGGGAGGGTGACAGTAATAAGAGGGTGAGAGGGTGACAGTACTAAGAGGGTAAGATGGGGTGGGAGGGTGACAGTAATAAGAGGGTGAGAGGGGGTGGGAGGGTGACAGTAATAAGAGGGTGAGAGGGGGTGGGAGGGTGACAGTAATAAGAGGGTAAGATGGGGTGGGAGGGTGACAGTAATAAGAGGATGAGAGGGGGTGGGAGGGTGACAGTAATAAGAGGGTGAGATGGGGTGGGAGGGTGACAGTAATAAGAGGGTGAGAGGGGGTGGGAGGGTGACAGTAATAAGAGGGTGAGAGGGGGTGGGAGGGTGACAGTAATAAGAGGATGAGAGAGGGGTGGAGGGTGACAGTAATAAGAGGGTAAGATGGGGTGGGAGGGTGACAGTAATAAGAGGGTGAGAGGGGGTGGGAGGGTGACAGTAATAAGAGGGTGAGAGGGTGACAGTACTAAGAGGGTAAGATGGGGTGGGAGGGTGACAGTAATAAGAGGGTGAGAGGGGGTGGGAGGGTGACAGTAATAAGAGGGTGAGAGGGGGTGGGAGGGTGACAGTACTAAGAGGGTGAGAGGGGCTGGGAGGGTGACAGTAATAAGAGGGGGGGGGGGTGACAGTAATAACAGGGTGAGAGGGTGTGGGAGGGTGACAGTAATAAGAGGATGAGAGGGGGTGGGAGGGTGACAGTACTAAGAGGGTAAGATGGGGTGGGAGGGTGACAGTAATGAGAGGGTGAGAGGGGGTGGGATCTCCCAGAATGGAGGAGAGAGGGAGTGAAGAAAGAGAGAGCTGGTTTATGCAGGAGAGAAGATAAAGGAGGGAGGGAAAAAGAGGGGGATAGTTTAGAAGGAGCGAGAGAGAGGGAAACTCTGTGCCTGCTGCCTTCAGTAAGGTCGTGGTAGCGTACTACAATGCACAGCACCATGGAACAGGAGTCAGAACAGAGTGCATTGTGGGATATTGGGGTTGTCCTCACACGGGTTATCAACTATTCAGAGCCGTAGGCTACACACCATAAGTACGAACATGCAAATGAATCCTCCTCATTCCAAATGTAGGACAATTGTATTCCTCTTTTTAAGACTGATGAGCTAGTTAGTTACTCTACAGTGCAGGATACGTAAACTGTTGCTTAATCTGTGAGTGGCGTGTAGACTACTGGTAGACTACTGGTTAATTACTTTAGATTAGAGTGGTAACTCTCCTCCATCCTCCATAGATAAGAACCAGAGAGAGCTGACGTATGACGTAAAGGTAACGTAAGGGTAATGGCGGACTGAAGGGATTTATGTAGAGCACCTCAAGATAAAACATAATATTCGAAATATCTGCTAAATAGACTAAAATATTAGCACTACTTAATCTGGTGAGTGATAACCTTCAATCTGGACAATAACACAAAACAAATCCTAAAACTAGAGACATTTATCGACAAATATTACGAAAACAGGCAACAACCAAACATGACGGAGAGTAAGACAGGGGAACCGATTACAAAACGAAAACGTGACTCTTCTACAGACACTGATGACTTAATATTCTCACCACCGGGAATGGTAAAGGTCGAAACCGATCTATTAAAATCAATAAATGACAAACTGGGTATACTTGAATTAGTTAGTAAGGATATAAAAGAGTTGAAGGCAAGCCTAGAGATGAGTGATGAAAAAGCTGCGACATTGGAGAAGCAAACACATGCACTAAAAGGGACAGTCAATAAGATTGAAACCGAAATGAATGGAATTAAAAAGGAGAACACCGTTCTGAAGGAAACCTTACTAGACATACAAACTAGATCCATGAGAGAGAATTTGGTACTTACAGGTATCCAAGAAAAAGAAGGAGAAGTTCCTGAATCTATAGTTAGAGAGTTCCTCCTTACAGCGCTTCAGATTCCACGCGAAGTTATCGACAAAATCCAACTTGAACGCGTTCACCGATTCGGACAGAGAGGGCAGAGGTACGAACGCCCAATCGTTGCCAAATTTGCTTCATTTAAAGATAAAATAATGGTTAAAAGCCTGGGTAAAAGACTTGCTGGGACCAAAATTGGCATGAATGATCAGTTTCCGAAGGAAATTGCAGAACGGCGCAAAGTTCTGTATCCAATTTTCAAAGAAAATAGATTAAAAGCGAAACGAGTAGCTCTCGTCGTTGATAAACTATATATTGATAACCAGTTGTTCAGAGACACAAAGACTACTCCATGGTTATTTTAAAAATTACAAAGTTCTCATAGACGAGGGAAATAAACACAATTCAAGCCCGGTTACTGATTGTAACAATACAATAAAAAATATAGCTTTTCTATAAATCTTCACATATAACTAATTGAACACACAAGCACTAATTCAACATAGTGAAGATAAAAACTAAGTAAACAGAAGGCACAGTATGTGTGGATGGTATAGTTTGTGTTTATTTTTTTATTTTATTTGTTATGTTTGGAAAGTTGAGTGAGTGAGTAATGAAATGGTTGCATATCCCAGAGCCAATGTATTGCTGTGAGCCGGGTATGAGAGGGCTTTCAATGTTGTTCAGATGATGGATATACCTTTATAATGAATTATACGTCTTATTTATTTATTGTCCTATCATGGAGAACTACATTTTTTATTTATTTTTTTATAAATTATATCTAATTATTTATTATCCTATTTTAATGGTACGGTCCATGGCACTATACCCTAGACACCCACCTGAATGACCCAGATACTAAGGAGAAGTCCCTAACTGTTTTATGTGCCCGCTGTAAGCGGTCTGTATGCAGCTAAAATGAGGTCAGAGACCAAGAGCAGCACTGCCCCCTCAAGATTCTGAGCCTGCTTGGCAGGGTTGGTCCTGCAAAGCCAAAGCCCCATAAAGGGAGAGCATAATATACAAGGAAATTCTCAAAGCTGCTAATGAGAACCTTGACGACCTTGTACCTAGCCGGTGGGGATTCCGGTGGGGTGCCCCCACCCAGGCAGTGGCAGTGCTGGCAACACTAGCTGCAGTAACCCATGGGGAGGGGGTCACACTCGGACATTCAGAGAGGGGGTATATTATTGTGGCCATGGCGGCACAAAATCAAAGTCGGACTGCATGGAGATGCGTGGGGACATGGTCATGACGGGTGGCCGTATTGTGGGTGTTTCAGGAATAAGGTGTACATTTGACCTCCATTATCTAGGATATGACAATGGTAAATAAATCTCTCAATTTTTGCTAATTTTTTGTGCGGTCTTGCAGGCCTTCTCATGCAGCTGCAACTGCAAGTGCATTTGTAAATCATGACCCATCTTGAGTTGGGCTCTGGGATGGTGCAATTGTTGAGAAAGTGAGCTTATGGTTGTGTGGGGGTAAGGGCTGAGTGTGTGTGGGTGTATGTGTGTATCCCACAACTGTTGCGAAGGAAGAAGTAAAAGATGTTAGGGACAATAGAGGATGATCCACAGATATATATAATACAAATCGAGGTGAGGGCAATGGAAATGCATATGGTAATTGATCTTCTTCAATTCGGTAAATGGCACTGTATGCTCTTTTCAAAGAATGGTTCCCAGTCAGTTCAGGGCTATGGGATACAGGGGGTCGAGGGTGGTCTACCGGGCATTGGGATGACAAGCCATCTCGAGATGAGGCCTTTTAGCGGGTGGAATAGTAGGGACCAATTGGAGGTTTACTTAGTAGAAATGCAAATATCATGGTACAACTATATAGACACTCAATCATTATGTTACTTTTTAATAGTACGTTTACAAAAATATATTCTGATTAAAAGAATGAAAGGTGTGTCTCATTATGGTAAGTGGTGAAATAAGTATAGCCAGTTACAATTGTAATGGCTTAGCAGATAATAAGAAAAGACGATCAGTATTTACCTGGCTAAATGAGAAGGATTATAATATCTATTGTTTACAGGAAACCCATTCAACAGTTTTAGATGAAGTTTTGAGGAAAAAGAACTGGGGGGGCAAAATATATTTCTCCCATGGGCAAAGAAATTCAAAAGGGGTGATGGTTTTAATTAACAATAATTTTGATCCAAATGTGCAAATTGTCCAAACAGATCCTCAAGGTAGATGGATTATTTTAAATATTTAAAAAAAATATTAAATGTTATTGGACAATAAACAAATATGGCTTGTTAACCTATACGGTCCGAATAATGATGATCCAAGCTTCTTTGAAAATATATATAAGAATTTATCAACTCTACAAGCAACACTAGACTCTATTATTATAGTGGGAGATTTTAATACGGTCTTAAATACCTCTATAGACCGGAAAGGAAATCACACTACAAACTATCACCCTCAGGCACTTAAGGAAATCATGAATGTCATGGATATATTGGAATTAGTGGATATATGGAGACTTAAATACCCTGATTTAGTGAGATATACATGGCGGAGGCTGAATCAAGCTAGTCGTCTTGACTACTTTCTTATACCATTCTCTCTGGCACCAAAAGTTAAAAAAGTGTTGATAGGGGACAGAATGCGGTCGGATCATCACATAATTGGCATATATATTTCTCTTACAGAATTTCCACGTGGGCGAGGATATTGGAAATTTAATCAAAGTCTACTAGATGATAAATTGTTTAGAACTAGGACAGAAGATTTTATAACTGACTTATTCAGACATAACATAGGTACAGCAGATCCCCTTATTGTATGGGACACTTTTAAGTGTGCCTTTAGAGGCCATGCAATTCAGTACTCATCTATAAAACAAAGGGAATTTAGATCAAAAGAGTCCATATTAACAAAGGAAATTGAAGGACTAACAGTACAGTTAGATAGCAATAAAAACGGTACCATAGAGGCACAGAATAAGTTAGAGGAAAAACAAAAAGAAATGGAGGAACTTATTCAAGAAAGATCCAGTGTAATATATTATAAAAATAAAGCGAACTGGATGGAATATGGGGAAAAATGCACCAAATTCTTTTTCAATCTTCAATATAGAAATGCTACCAAAAAAAATGTATTAAAACTTGTTACAAATGATGGAGTCACGCATGATTCACCAAATGATATTTTGAAAGAGGAAGTAAAGTACTTTAAGAATATGTTTTCGTTTCAGGCTCCTCCATCTCCACTAAATGAAACTAATTGTATGGATTTTTTTCCTATTAATAATGTAAAATTAACATCTGTACAGAAAGACTCATGTGAAGGCCAAATTACAGAGGAGGAACTGCTTGATGCAATTGGGGCCTTTAAGGATGGGAAAACTCCAGGGCTGGATGGCATACCAGTGGAAGTATACAAAACTTTTTTTGATATACTCAAAGGACCATTATTAGCTTGTTTTAACCACTCCTATATAAATGGTAGATTATCAGACACCGCAACAAGAAGGTCTGATATCGTTATTACTGAAACAGGACCCAAGTGGTATATATAAAGATCCAGTCCAATTAAAAAATTGTAGACCTCTTACACTTCAGTGTTGTGATGCAAAAATCCTAGCAAAATGCTTGGCACATAGAATAAAAAAAGTTTTGTCAGATATTATTCATCCTAATCAGACAGGTTTTTTACATGGACGATACATTGGAGATAATATAAGGCAAGTACTGGAAACAATAGAACACTATGAAATATCGGGGACACCAGGTCTGGTTTTCATAGCTGATTTTGAAAAGGCTTTTGATAAAGTACGACTGGAGTTTATATATAAATGCCTAGAATATTTCATTTTTGGGGAATCTCTTATAAAATGGGTTAAAATTATGTATAGTAACCCTAGGTGTAAAATAGTAAATAATGGCTACATCTCAGAAAGTTTTAAACTATCTAGAGGAGTAAAACAAGGTTGTCCACTATCGGCATATCTATTTATTATTGCCATCGAAATGTTAGCTGTTAAAATTAGATCAAACATTAATATTAATGGATTAGAAATCCGTGGCTTAAAAACTAAGGTGTCATTGTACGCTGATGATTCATGTTTTCTTTTAAAACCACAACTAGAGTCTCTCCACGGCCTCATAGAGGATCTAGATACCTTTGCTATCCTCTCTGGATTAAAACCAAATTATGATAAATGTACCATATTACGTATTGGATCACTAAAAAATACACATTTTATATTGCCATGTAGTTTACCAATTAAATGGTCTGACGGAGATGTGGACATACTCGGTATTAAAATCCCAAAAGAAAGAAATGATCTCACTCCAAAATTTTTTTATAGAAAGTTAGCAAAAATAGATAAGATCTTGCTACCATGGAAAGGAAAATACTTGTCTATTTGTGGAAAAATCACCCTGATTAACTCTTTAGTCATATCACAGTTTACCTATTTGCTTATGGTTTTGCCTACACCTAGTGACCAGCTTTTTAAATTATATGAACAAAAAATATTCCATTTTATTTGGAACGGCAAGCCAGATAAAATTAAAAGGGCCTATTTATATAACGAATATGAATTCGGAGGGCAGAAATTATTAAATATTAAAGCATTAGACCTCTCACTAAAGGCATCAGTCATACAAAAGTTATACTTAAATCCAAACTGGTTCTCTAGTAAATTGGTACGAATGTCTCATCCTATGTTCAAGAAGGGCCTTTTTCCCTTTATTCAGATTACACCTGCTCACTTTCGGATGTTTGAAAAGGAAATAATCTCCAAAATATCATTATTTTTTAAACAAGCCTTAGAAAGTTGGTTGCAATTTCAGTTTAATCCACCTGAAAGGACGGAACAAATAGTACAACAAATATTGTGGTTAAATTCAAATATAGTAATTGATAAAAAAAACTATTTATCGAAGAAATGTTTAAAAAAGGTATAATTTTTGTGAATGATATCATAAATAGGACTGGTGGAGTTATGTCACACATGCAGCTAACACAGACATATGGAAATGTCTGCTCTACCCAAAATTACAACCAATTAATTGCAGCATTACCACAAAAATGGAAGAGGCAAGTAGAAGGGGAAAAAAGTAAGGAACTTGTATGTCGGCCCTGTATTAAAGAACATAAATGGTTAAAGAAAAGTGTGATAAATAAAAACATATACCAATTTCATTTAAGGACCAAAAAACTGACAGCTGTGCCATATAAATTGCTAAATAGTTGGGAAGAGATTTTCGATGTACCCATTCCATGGCACATGGTTTATGAATTGATACGCAAAACAACGCCGGATTCAAAACTTCAAATTTTTCTATTTAAATTACTGTACAAAATTCTTGCAACTAACAGAATGTTATATATATGGGGTATACAATCTTCCCAGCTCTGCAGATTCTGTTGTGAGGAGGCAGAGTCATTAGATCATTTATTTTGGTATTGTCCATATGTAGCTCGTTTTTGGTCACAGGTCCAGGAATGGCTGAAGAATTGCAACATTTGCCTAGAACTAACGCCACAGATAGCAATACTGGGGGATTTGAAAAGCCATAGTCAATCAATCAATAATATAATAATTATTTTAGCAAAAATGTTTATTTTTAATTTACAATCTGTAGAAGCTATGAGAATAGGAAGGTTCAAATCTTTTGTGAAGCATCACAGCACAGTTGAAAAATATATGGCAAATAAAAATCCGAAATGGATGATGTTGGAAGATAGATGGGAAGGGTTGAGTGGAACTGAAGGGTGGGACTAATAACAAGATAAACAATGTAGGGCATACGGGATCTGTGAAATGTGTATAGGTGCGGAGCTTTTGTGAAATAGCACAGTTACAAGTGGAAATAAAATTGGATGGACAACAGAAATAGAGGAAGGACTAAGAACAAACAAGAGAGAACTATTATAAAGTAGTCCGTGTCTGTAAAATAGGTATAAGATGTATAAATTGAAGGTAAAAGCAGAAGTGTTTATTAGTTTACTCCAATTGGGGGAGCGGTGGTAGGGTTGCGGGGAATAATAATAAAGGTATATTCTTTAAAAAAGTATGTATGTCTATATAGGTATGTGTATGTATATATGTATATATGTATGCATGCGTGTATGGATATATATATTTACCCCAAAAAATTTAGCGCTACACGTGCAACACAGCATTCATTTGAAAGAGTAAGAAAATATCAGTGAGACAACTCAAAGGCTAAATCCATGAATGAAAAGATAATGGAATTCATTGCTCTTGACAATCTGTCGTGGGTGATGTGGGTGATGTTGGCTTTCGCCGACTGGTCGAGCACCGGTAAACACTACCAAGTGCGCTATTTTTCAGATGTTGCCCTACTGGAGTTACACAGTAATAGCATAACTGCTGTAAAAATTAAAAATAACATTGTGTCACTGCTATTAGCTTCACGACTGACAGTTGGACCAGTGATTTCAGCCCCATGAGCATGCCGAGTCTGAAAGCACAGTGGGTCGTCGAGGATATCGTACTGAGGAAAGTCGTATTGCGTAAGAAATATATTTTGATTATGTTTTACTGGTAATGGGGACATACGTAAATGCCAAGAAAATTACTTTTGGTCAGTGTGTGTGTGTAACCTTTATTGAACTAGGCAAGTCAGTTAAGAACAAATTCTTATTTACAATGACGGCCTACCCCGGCCTAAACCCGCACAACGCTGGGCCAATTGTGTGGCGCCCTATGGGACTCCCAATCACGGCCGGATGTGATACAGCCTGGATTCGAACCAGGGACTGTAGTGACGCCTCTTGGACTGAGATGCAGTGCCTTAGACCGCTGCGTCCATGTGTGTTAACTATTTAACTGTACTAGAATGCTTAAAAAGGCCCCAAAAAGTTTAAATATCGGTATCGGGTTTTTCATCAAGGAAAATATCAGGTATCGGCCAAAAATGTCATAGCGGCGCATCACGACTAACGAGTACAGAAGAAAAATACACATATACATTCCTAGATGGCTGTTGACCTAAATGGTGCTCTGCTCTCTAATCCACACTTCAAAACAACTCCTGCCTAACAGGGGTCTGTGTGTGTCTGTACCCTCTAGCTACAAGGGGAGGGGTGAAGGGGGGTTCCCCTCAACTAATCCCCATCTAACGTCAAATACCATCTCTACCAACGGCAAGAAGAAACGTCAGAAACGACAAGACGTCATACTCATCAATACCAATTCATCAGACAACTAGAAACTGTAGAAACTGACAATGAATTCCAGTATGAAAGATTCACTCCAAGTCCGAGACCATTATCTTACAATAACGTAATGAACAATACAGCATCTTCCAGTTAACGCTGCAATATGAAGCCTCCCGAGTGGCGCAATGGTCTAAGGCACTGAATTCTGGGTTCGAGTCCAGGCTCTGTTGCAGCCAGCCGTGACCGGGAGACCCATGGGACGGCGCACAATTGGCCCAGCGTCGTCCAGGTTAGGGGAGGGTTTGGCTGGCAGGGATGTCCTCGTCCCATCGCGCACTAGCGGCTCCTGTGGCGTGGCGGGCCGGGCACAGTGCACGCTGACACGGTCGCCAGGTGTACGGTGTTTCCCTCGACACATTGGTGCGGCTGGCTTCCGTGTTAAGTGAGCATTGTGTCAAGAAGCAGTGAGGCTTGGTTGGGTTGTGTTTCGGAGGAAACACGGCTCTCGACGTCCACCTCTCCCAAGTCCGCACAGGGGAGTCGCAGCGATGAGATAAGACTAACTACCAATTGGATACCACGAAATTGGGGAGAAAAAGGGTATTTTTTTGTATTTTTTATAATAATAATACTTTTTTTAAATTCACATATAAATATGGGTTATAGATCTGCCATTCTCATTGAAAGCAAGTCTAAGAAACAGTAGATATGTTCTATGTGCGCTATTTCTATGCTTCCATTCCTAAATTTAGTTTTTGTGACTTTTACTTTCGGCTTTGTACACCAGCTTCAAACAGCTGGAAATACATTATTTGTGGTTATGGAAAATATATTTCACAGCAGTTTAGATGGTGAAATGATTCTCTACACTATACTTGCTTGTTTTGTCACAAACTGAAATAAGGCAAACTATAAGAAAGTTAGCAACAAGGAAATGGTGGAGCGATTTAACATAATATAAAGATGTAATATATTCTAAAACAGATCTTTGTTGCACTACAACACCCTCAGTATTGAGGTCATAAGGTCATCATGGTTAAGAGCGTATCATGTGAGGTGATGCCATGCTTTATCACGCAGGGTGCAGCTCCATGCAGAAGACCACAGCCCTCCTCCCCATGGCATGCAGCTCCGTGTGGGGACGCATAGCGCCGCGAGGGCCCCATTGTCTGATCTGGGATCAGCGCCACGTGGGGGCTTTGTGAGGGTTTGCACCAACAGGCTGAAAGTGATTCAGCCTTTTCATTCTTACTAATCCATTCCTGGCGAAGGGCACTCAAAAACAGCTTTCCCCATTCGATCTGAACACGCACATGCAAACACATACACACACTTTTGCCTCTTTCCATCTAGACTGGTACATTGAGGAATAACAATTTAGAATAATAACAAACTAGAAATGGATGAGAAATGGATGTCATTGACAAGTATATTAACATGGCTACAGAGTCCATACAGATTAACATTTGGTTGAGTTGTCAACTAAAGTGAATTCAACGTGAAATCCACAAAAGAAATGTCCCCATGTCATTGGAGGGTGTGGGGTGGATTTAAGTTAAAAGTTGGGTGAAAAAAAGACGAAATTCCCTTACGTTGATTACTTTTTTCAAATCTAATCAGTTTTCTATCTTGATTCAGCGTCATCACATTACATTTTTGGGTTGAAATGTCGTGGAAACAACATTGACTCAAGAAGTTTTTGCCCAGTGGGAAGTTCTATAACCAGACCCCATTCATTTCATCAGCTATAGAGGAAGAATGAAGGACACCCATCCTAATGAGATAAAAATGGACTCTGTAGCCATGCCAACAGTGGCCCTCATCTACCGGCCATCGGGCTCATATGGATTAAGTGACTTTGCATTGAGCCGGTTACTACACCTTGTCATCAATGACCTCTAATACAAATCGGCACTATACTGCATTTGCACTATGGACGTACACCTCTGCAAGGCACTGTATAGACTCTGTACATTAGCCACGTCAGCATCCTGCCCTCGGCTTATATAGATATATCCCCTCTGTAAAAATGGTATATAGCCCCTCTGTAAAAATGGTATGTAGCCCCTCTGTAAAAATGGTATGTAGCCCCTCTGTAAAAATGGTATGTAGCCCCTCTGTAAAAATGGTATGTAGCCCCTCTGTAAAATGGTATATTCCCATTGTAATCAACCTGTACTTGATGTTTACTGTTCTGATATTGTATATTATGTATGATGTCTATGTGGACTTGTCTGTATTCTGTTTGGATATGGTCTACTGCTGGCAGCAGCTTCAGCAACACAACGGTTTACTATGCAGCAAGGCCTACATCCTCAGACTACATACATGTAAACATAAAACCGTAGGACTAGCATCCCGGACCCAGCTATCCTACATGATGTTCCCAGAGAGAACCATCCATCTCTAAAATGAAATATGCACAACGTTGATCTAATTAACTATCAGTCAGTCAGGACTTCCTTCATTCCTGCCCCTTCATAATGGTTTGGCTCCTAGTCCCCTTCATAATGGTTTGGCTCCTAGTCCCCTTCATAATGGTTTGGCTCCTAGTCCCCTTCATAATGGTTTGGCTCCTAGTCCCCTTCATAATGTCTCCTGTGTCTAGTCCCTTTCATAATGGTTTGGCTCCTAGTCCCCTTCATAATGGTTTGGCTCCTAGTCCCCTTCATAATGGTTTGGCTCCTAGTCCCCTTCATAATGTCTCCTGTGTCTAGTCCCTTTCATAATGGTTTGGCTCCTAGTCCCCTTCATAATGGTTTGGCTCCTAGTCCCCTTCATAATGGTTTGGCTCCTAGTCCCCTTCATAATGGTTTGGCTCCTAGTCCCTTTCATAATGTCTCCTGTGTCTAGTCCCTTTCATAATGGTTTGGCTCCTAGTCCCCTTCATAATGTCTCCTGTGTCTAGTCCCCTTCATAATGTCTCCTGTGTCTAGTCCCCTTCATAATGGCTCCTGTGTCTAGTCCCCTTCATAATGGCTCCTGTGTCTAGTCCCCTTCATAATGGCTCCTGTGTCTAGTCCCCTTCATAATGGCTCCTGTGTCTAGTCCCCTTCATAATGGCTCCTGTGTCTAGTCCCCTTCATAATGGCTCCTGTGTCTAGTCCCCTTCATAATGGCTCCTGTGTCTAGTCCCCTTCATAATGTCTCCTGTGTCTAGTCCCCTTCATAATGGCTCCTGTGTCTAGTCCCCTTCATAATGGCTCCTGTGTCTAGTCCCCTTCATAATGGCTCCTGTGTCTAGTCCCCTTCATAATGTCTCCTGTGTCTAGTCCCCTTCATAATGTCTCTTGTGTCTAGTCCCCTTCATAATGGTTCCTGTGTTTAGTCCCCTTCATAATGGCTCCTGTGTCTAGTCCCCTTCATAATGTCTCCTGGCCTATTCACTAGGTCTGGTTAAAGGGTTGAGCGGGCAGGCCATTTCAGCCTAATCATCTCAGCAGTCCTAACAGGGCAAGCCTGTGTACCGTTCTGCTCAGGATAATGAACAAAATGTCATCCTGATGACATCACACACTGAAATAGTTGGATCGTGAAAGAGCGTGGCATTGATTGTTTTTATTTTGACCATTTTCACTGACATATAGGCAGAGGATGTTTGGAGAATGAGTTTACAATGTGGATTGCAAAGGGCTACATATACATCTGACAGTCCATGTCAAGGCGTCAGCATGTTTCAGTTTGCCTGGCGCCTAGCACAACACGGCTAGGCGAACGAGTGTGCTCGCATACTTCCTGGAAAAACGAGAAAAAAACGGCAATAGTACTGTTTGTCCATTTCGATACGCCATAGCCAGTATAGACTTCCTCAATAGTCTGAATTAATCTAAGATAACTCAGGAAACCTGTCATTAATTTGGTTGTTTTTGCAGAGGAGATTTTAGTCACGCAATTTTACATTTAACTAATGTAGTGAAGTACTTCTCAATAAAGAAATATGCATGTTGAATGACAACAAAGACTTTATTGAAAAATCCCTACTGTTGACCAATCACCGATGAAGGGCGTAGACTTCGGCTACCAACTTCAGCTTGCCTCCAGAAAAAAGCATGTGTGTCCGAACAGCCTAACAAAACTTGAAGTCCAAAATGAACAAAAACATCACAAAATGTTTCGGCTGGGAAGCATGCGGACGCCCTAAGACTAATGAAAGATGCCCAAAATCTCAAGCATTGTGATAATGGCTAATAGAACATATTCTGGACACCATTCATTTGCCCATGGTAACCACAGATGAGGAGAGACAGGCAGGTTACTATAGGCTACCATTGACATCTGAGGGGTGAGCAGGAAAGCCTTCTCAAAGGAAAAAGACTGGAAACCATGGCCTAAGGACATTGGTTACCAACACATTCAAAAATCAGAGGCCTCAATGGAACACACACACCTATGGCAACTGACAGTAGACCATTTACAATGGACAAAATACTGATGTGTTTGGCATGACAGTAGATCAACGTCAAGGAGTGCAACCTTAGGCTGTCTTTAGTCAAAGTGGAATAGTGGATATGACTGTAATTGAATGAAAGGAATGTGAAACATACGAGCGATGGAAACCAGCCATCTTTTACAGACTACATGACAGTTCCATTCCCACTCGAACAATGACACCTCCGCTTCTCCCAGGGGGAAAACGTTTAACTGCTAGGACTTTATTGGTGCGCTATCGTATCCTGCGTCATTTTGAAACGCTCTCTATTACCACTTAGAAGATTTCCCCTGAGAAAACAAAAATGTCTACCTCTTTATAAGAGCTCCAGGTAGGCTAGCTGGATGCGTCTGTCTCACACACACACGTGCACATGCTCTCTCGCACACAAACACAGTGTGTAGGTTGTATTTCCTTCAGTTCCTCTTCCTGTAAGGATAAGGGGAATGAAAATGCTTGGTCTAAATGAGCAAACCAGCACATGGGGAGATTGGGGCCTACAGGTCACCCTCTGTGGATATTACCTCCCGATCCTCCATGTATTTATCTAATATGTAATCACTGTCTACAGCATCCCCAGATTGATGATATTCATCCTATTCCCACGCCTTACATGTACCAAATGGATTTACATTTATAGATTTATCTAAGGTTAAAAGGTTAATTCTTGGGGGGATTCTCAAATCTTGGTAGACCTGAATTGGCTGTCGGTTGCTTTGCTCAGTGGGGAACCTTAAGAGGGGCAGGAGAAGAAGTAACAAGATAAGCCACAGGAGGAGGTATATGTCGATGTGCCCTTGAGTAAGGCACTTAACCCTAATTTTCACCGTACTACTATGGTTGACCCTGTAAAACAACATTTCTGGTGTACACACACACAGTTGAAGTCGGAAGTTTACATATACTTAGGTTGGAGTCATTAAAACTCGTTTTTCAACCACTCCACAAATTTCTTGTTAACAAACTACAGTGTTGGCAAGTCGGTTAGGACATCTACTTTGTACATGACACAAGTAATTTTTCCAACAATTGTTTACATACAGATTATTTCCCTTATAATTGACATTATCACAATTCCAGTGGGTCAGAAGTTTACATACACTAAGTTGACAGTGTCTTTAAACAGCTTGGAAAATTCCAGAAAATGATGTCATGGCTTTAGAAGCTTCTGATAGGCTAATTGACATAATTTGAGTACCTGTGGATGTATTTCAAGGCCTACCTTCAAACTCAGTGCCTCTTTGCTTGACATCATGGGAAAATCAAAATAAATCAGCCAAGACTTCAAAAATAAATTGTAGACCTCCACAAGTCTGGTTCATCCTTGGGAGCAATTTCCAAAGGCCCGAAGGTACAACGTTCATCTGTACAAACAATAGTACGCAAGTATAAACACCATGGGACCACGCAGCCGCCATACCGCTCAGGAAGGAGATGCGTTCTGTCTCCTAGAGATGAGCGTACTTGGTGCGAAAAGTGCAAATCAACCCCAGAACAACAGCAAAGGACCTTGAGAAGATGCTGGAGGAAACAGGTACAAAAGTATCTATATCCACAGTAAAACGAGTCCTATATCGACATAACCTGAAAGGCTGCTCAGCAAGGAAGAAGCCACTGCTCCAAAATACCATAAAAAAGCCAGACTATGGTTTGCAACTGCACATGGGAACAAAGATCGTACTTTTTGTAGAAATGTCCTCTGGTCTGATGAAACAAAAATAGAACTGTTTGGCCATAATGACCATCATTATGTTTGGAGGAAAAAGGGGGAAGCTTGCAAGCCGAAGAACACCTTCCCAACCATGAAGCACGGGGGTGGCAGCATCATTTTGTGGGGGTTCTTTGCTGCAGGAGGGACTGGTGCACTTCACAAAATTTTCCTCCCTCATGATGCCATCTATTATGTGGATATATTGAAGCAACATCTCAAGACATCAGTCAGGAAGTTAAAGCTTGGTCGCAAATGGGTCTTCCAAATGGACAATGACCCAAGCATACTTCCAAAGTTGTGGCAAAATGGCTTAAGGACAACAAAGTCAAGGTAATGGGGTGGCCATCACAAAGCCCCGACCTCAATCCCATAGAAAATGTGTGGGCAGAACTGAAAAAGCATGTGCGAGCAAGGAGGCCTACAAACCTGACTCAGTTACACCAGCTCTGTCAGGAGGAATGGGCCAAAATTCATCCAACATGTTGTGGGAAGCTTGTGGAAGGCTACCCAAAAAGTTTGACCCAAGTTAAACCATTTTAAAGCAATACTACCAAATACTAATTGAGTGTATGTGCACTTCTGACCCACTAAGAATGTGATGAAAGAAATAAACACAGAAATAAATAATTCTCTCTACCATTATTCTGACATTTCACGTTCTTAAAATAAAGTGGTGATCCTAATTGACCTAAGACAGGGGATTTTGACTAGGATTAAATGACAGGAATTGTGAAAAACTGAGTTTATACGTATTTGGCTAAGGTGTATGTAAACATCCGACTTCAACTGTATATATATAGTACCAGTCAAAAGTTTGGGTTTTTCTTTATTTTTACATTGTAGAATAGTAGTGGAGACATCAAAACTATGAAATAACACATGGAGTCATGTAGTAACTTTCAGAACCCTTTACCGAAGGCACTGTAGATACATAGGTGGAAAAGAGGGTCTGGAGTGGTGAATCTGCAGGCTGACTAGGTTGGGGGAGGGGAGAGTCTTTACCTCCCCCTCTCCCTAACTTCCTGTGCTCTCATCTCTTGGTCTTGGCCAGATCCTCATCTGACCCTCAGAATTCTGATGATATAGTCAGGTCCATCATAATGGTCCATCATAATAGTCCTACTGGCAGCCATTCACTGTGATAATGATACACTGGTGCCATAATATAGCCAGAAATATTACCAACGGTTGCTGACTGGAGGGGATAATAGGACCATGTGATGTTCATACGCTGTGAAAAATGAATACGGCTACAGGTGTGTGTGTGTACACATGCATGCTTTCTTACAATCCCACAAGGGGGGACATGGTATATCAAATCAGCTCCTGCAGTGGACTGCCCTATACTGTAGCTCCTACAGCATCTCTCTCTCTCTCCTTCCAGAGGCCAAATGTCACTGAAGTTAAGCGGGAATAAACTAAATATTTCACTCTACAATGTTTACAGGACAGCTGGCACTTTCTTTCTTCAATCCCACCTCCTGCCAAAGAGCTCCCGTTCTTTCTTTCTCCACACGGCTTTGAGATGTAAAACAGAGAGAAGTTTCTCTCTCAAAGCAGCAGCTGATTCTGTTGGCCCTGATGTAGCCCAGGGGATATCAATTAACATTCATCCAGGCTAGCAGCTTAGCAATCAAGTAGAGAGAGAGAGAGAGAGCTGGACTGAGAGTGCATTGTGTTTACAAATGGAGTACACACAAGCTGCACTTTAACCCCCTACACACATAGGTACGCACAAACACACACGCACTCCCTCAATTTATAAGTCTAATTATCCAGTGATGGTCAGGGCCCTGGTAGGGGGGGTGTTGGTTGGCAGACCCCTACAGACACAGACGTTGCCTGGGACTAACGATTTGATTGTTTGGAGGAGGAGCAGATGGCAGGCTGGGCTAGGCTGTAGACGGGCCGTGGGGCCGTCCTTCATGTGTTAGCGCTGGTAGCTTGTTCGCGCTGGCTGCTAAGCCCAAGGGTGAGGCATTTGATGGGCTTTTTGAGACGTGTCTCTGGGGCTTTGGGTTCTAATATGCTAGCGGCTACGCTAACCGTACAAGGCTCTCATTTGAAGGATTTATGATGTTCTTACACAGCCAAAACAGTGTGATAGCGTTAAAGACTTAGAATCCAATGTTTTGGATTAAATACTGAATTGAATTATTTGAGGGGAAACTAACACTTGAGAAAAGAGAACCCCTTCTCTCTGATAACAAAAGCTTCCACTTTACTATAATACAGAGCTTAGATAAAAAGGACACACTGAAATGGCTCTTCTCAAGGCCATGCCTCTCACCCTTCACAGGACACATCAGACGTAATAGTGAGTGACATAATGTTACAGCCATAGGGGGACAAACAACAATCACTCATCACTGCCACACAGACAAACACACACAGACAACCCCCTCCAGAGTCTGCTTTAGAGGGAATCACAGGAGACACGCCCGTCCAGATACGTGAGCATGGGGAGCATCTCAGAGCGTGAAAAGCAGCTTAGCTGGAGGAGAGAGGCACTGTCAGAGAGAGGGCAAGTCCTGTCAGATTATCCAGAAAAGTCTAATGTAGAGAGTTCACTTGGCAGACTGGACAAGGAGAAGTGGAAAAGCAAAAGCCCATAGATTATGTAGTTAACCATTTAACTGCTAAAGATTTAATATAATCAGAAGTTCTAGGTATAAGCATTGCTTATTTACTCAGACACAACAGTTTGATGAATTTACAAAAGGCATGAACTTAAAAATATGACCAAAAACCAGAGTAATATTTGTAGTTATCTGAATCATTTTCATTCAGAAATGAAATGAAATTCCATTGACTGAATGGCGGTCATTGAAGTGGACGGCGTCCATTATAGTCCAACTCTGTTCTTTAAGGGTAAGGATTCAGGCTTCTGCAATTCTTTTTTTATTTCACCTTTATTTAACCAGGTAGGCTAGTTGAGAACAAGTTCTCATTTACAACTGCGACCTGGCCAAGATAAAGCAAAGCAGTGCAACAAAAACAACAACAGTTACACATGGAATAAACAAACATACAGTCAATAACACAATAGAAGAAAGTCTATATATATGTGTTGCTAATGAGGTAAGATAAGGGAGGTAAGGCAGTAGATAGGCCATAGTGGCGAAATAATTACAATTTAGTTAAATCAGTTAAATTGATAGCAGTTAAATCTGTAAATAGCAGTTACATCTGTAAATTGACACTATTCTAATTTTGATAGCCTTTAGAAGCCACACAGAGTTACTATTATGGTCCTAAAACACAGTAGATAAAAACATCCACTAATGTGTACTACATACATCCAAGTAAAACCCCACAGAACACTACCAGACAACGCACTACCAGACAACACTACCAGACAACACTACCAGACAACACTACCAGACAACACTACCAGACAACACTACCAGACAACACTACCAGACAACACTACCAGACAACACAGAACACTACCAGACAACACTACCAGACAACACTAACACAGAACACTACCAGACAACACTACCAGACAACACTACCAGACAACACTACCAGACAACACTACCAGACAACACTACCAGACAACACTACCAGACAACACTACCAGACAACACAGAACACTACCAGACAACACTACCAGACAACACTACCAGACAACACTACCACAGAACACTACCAGACAACACTACCACAGAACACTACCAGACAACACTACCACAGAACACTACCACAGAACACTACCAGACAACACTACCAGACAACACTACCAGACAACACTAACACAGAACACTACCAGACAACACTAACACAGAACACTACCAGACAACACTACCAGACAACACTACCAGACAACACTACCAGACAACACTACCAGACAACACTACCAGACAACACTACCAGACAACACTACCAGACAACACTACCAGACAACACTACCAGACAACACTACCAGACAACACAGAACACTACCAGACAACACTACCAGACAACACTACCAGACAACACTACCAGACAACACTACCAGACAACACTACCAGAGAACACTACCAGAGAACACAGAACACTACCAGAGAACACTACCAGAGAACACAGAACACTACCAGAGAACACTACCAGACAACACACTACCAGAGAACACTACCAGACAACACACTACCAGACAACACACTACCAGACAACACACGACTAGAAAACACACTACCAGAGAACACAGAACACTACCAGAGAACACACTACCAGAGAACACAGAACACTACCAGAGAACACTACCAGACAACACACTACCAGACAACACACTACCAAACACCACACTACCAGACAGCACACTACCAAACACCACTACCAGACACCACTACCAGACACCACTACCAGACAACACTACCAGACAACACTACCACAGAAGCTGAATACAGTACATACCAGTACAAAGATATTGTATATTGTATTACATGTAGAGGAATTTACAAGACTACAGTTACAGTAGACAGCAGGCCACAGTATGGTCTGAGAGAGAAAAGGCCATTGGCCGGTTTCCTATCTGTTCCAATGGGGTTTCCTATCTGTTCCCTTATCCCATACCCTCATCCCATGCCAGAGAGGGGCTGGTGCCTGGTGGTTTCATGAGCAGGTGGCAGGGACTGATATAGTTAAACTCTTGATCTCCATCTGGTCAGAGATAACAACTGTTGGGGGGAAATTCTCAGCCGAGCATTGCAAGTATGACACTTCATATAACATAATGTGCAATCAGTCAAATGTCGATGTCTGAGTATTAATATATGACTCACTTATGGTAAGTACACTTATGGTAAGTATTTGTAAACACAAGATTATAAGGACAAGTATGGGATCATGCTGGGATGGATGTCCTTTAAACAAGATATTTACAGCCATAATGCCCCTTCATTGACCTCCATTTTGAATGCATGTTTTGAATGACACAGCATCATGCGTGTACATCCTGTTTTGGCCCAGCTCAAATTAGATACACACAAGCGGAGGCTGCTGAGGGGAAGACGGCTAATAATAATGGCTGGAATGGAGCGAATGGAATCAAACACCTGGAAACCATGTGTTTGATGTATTTGATACCATTCCACCTATTCCGCGCCAGACATGGCCATGAGCCCGTCCTCCCCAACTAAGGTGCAACCAACCTCCTGTGATACACACATAGATGGCCTTTCCTAGGATCTGCCTCATTGAATCAAAAGGACACAGTTACTCAGCTATAGGGCCATGAATACCTCCCCATTAACCTCCAGGGATAATCTGCTTTTAAACAGTCCCCATCGATCCTCCTCAGTGACAGAAAACTGTTGTATTGGAGTTCCCATTCGATGGAGTCGTTTAGGATGTGGTGTCCTGGTATATGCATTACCTGCAACAGAGGATCCCCAACCAGCCCTCTATCAGGACTGAAAGGGCTGTTTATATGGTGATATAAATCAACCAATGGAGTGGATCATTACGAAAGCATGTGACAGGAAGAAGAGCAGTCCGTCTCAGGAGTTGAACATACAGTAGATGCAACCCATGCTCAGTGCGTTACCAACTCAAACTCATCAAAACAGCTCAGAGAGTGGAACAATATGGGCCTTATCAATTTATAATGAACAACAAGAAATTACAGCATCTTACGTCTGAAATATTGATCTACTAAAACTCTAAATGAGGAGTGCTTCCTATCTCTCAACGATGGTAGGAGTTACTGTAGACTCCATTCATTATGCTATACACGTTGGTGAGATGGCTGTAGTGCCATTGGCTGTCAGGTATTTTTAAATGGTGTTTAAGCACATGAGCCATCCCTCAGAGCTCCACAGGCCTGGGCTGCTCTTGGGGTTGTGTACTGTCCTTTGAGCTAGCCTGGGTCCCATACTGTATGTGCAGTAGCCAACTCTTCTATAGTCGTCATGGTTATAGACGGGTTGGTTGTTTAGCAACAAAACCAACGCATGCGCAACTATGGGGCAAAACAGACGGGGTTGGCTTAGATTGTTGACAACATGTAAACTATATTTCGTCTTCAATGATTACTGAAAACATACATACATTTGCACAATGGGCACGTGTGGTCTCTCAAATACATTGTTACAGTTGCTAGATAGGGAATTTTAGCCATATTAGCATACACATGACATCAGTCAAAACAAGACATGGTATCAAGAACAAGATAAAATTAGCGTACGATTCCCCACATGGCAGCTTCTTGTTACTGTTGCTAACTATCTGGACATCCAGAATCACAACACACGGACTTCTGCCCCATTGAAGCGTGTGCATTGTTTGTGACGTTGTCAGCTAACCCGTCTAAGTATATGCAGTAACCCATAGTTTCAAATGGAGCGCTGCCATAACAAATTGCATGCAGCATAATAAGAAAATGCTATAGAACTGACTGTAATCTAACTGAAAGCTACAGACAAAAACACACTTAACATTCTCTGTGAGCGAGAACAACTGTATTGTTGGAGCCAACCCGTTTCATTCAAGCATTAGCATAATCGTGTCATTTGCATATGCCTGGCAGCTCATGGACAATTTTTTTGCATAGCGTTAGAATATACAAAAAAAACAGGGGGATTGGAAAGAGGAGGTTTCCCTGTGAAATCCCAGAGAGTCAGCCTGCATTCCAGACAGCCCTGCAGCGCTCGTTTGGATTTACCACCGGCTTCCTCAGGCAAATCCCTTGTGACATCATCAGTGCGCGTCGCAGTCAAACCGCCCGCCACATTGCATTTCAAACAGCCCTGGCGAGTCGCCTGCCTGAAGCGGTCCCCAAGGACAGAGTAAGAAAGGCACTCCCTCTTTCTCTCACACCCCGTCTCTCTGCTTCATCTCTACACAAAATAGGATTCCTCCTCTCTCTGTCTAGTGCCGACAACACTGAATGTTGACGGATGAATGGAGAAAACGTCTCAGTCAAATTCCAGCTGTGTTGCATCATCATTTATGATGTCTCAGCCCACAGCACAGTCAAATCTGTTAAGGGCCACATATGCGATCCTTGAAGGGATAAAGACAGACAGAGAGTCAGTAGTCTTTCTGTCACAGACATGGGACTGAATTAGTAACGGGGTGGATATCTAATGGGGCATTCCCAAGAATCCATCATGCTGTAGCCTATGCTTGGCAATTTTTGAAAGAGCAGCGATGTTGAGTACCAGAGGGAGTAAGCGAGACCATCGATTCAGAGGCGATGGCTGATCATTTCAGTCAACGCTTGTTTCTCCATCACTCTCTCATTCTGTCTCTCTGTCGTTCCATCCCTTACTCTCTGTGGATGGCCGAGTAATAAGCGGCCAGAGTTGGACTGAAGGGGTGAATCACTGATCGTGTACATGCTCTCTCTGGGCTGAAAATCAAGCTTGGTCAGCCATTTCTGGTCCAATACTGCTATGTATTTCAGTTTGTGCTGCAAGACTGGTTCATTGCCACAAAACAAAAGCAAACAGGTGCAAATAGTGCAAGTGTCTAATGTACACATTAACTGTCTTCTCTGCCAGAGAAAGAGAAAGAGAGAGAGATCATCCAGACCATGCCTCTCCTCCTGATACAGAGCCTCCTCTGAGTAGAGGCTTCAGTATGTTGGGCTGGCCGGCCTGACAGAGGATAAGGATCATTATTTTCATGAGTCACTTCTCTGGCCCGTCCGTGAAGATTCCCGCCGGCTCCGGTAATCTGTCAGGAAAGAAGGGTCAACTGTGTTCTCTGCCAGGACAATATTCAGAGTTCAGATAGAAGGAATGGGATTTTGGGGGACACTGCTTCTCTTTTCTTTAGCCTCGTCTAGTGTAACAGTATAACTTTAAACCGTCCCCTCGCCCCGACACGGGCGCGAACCAGGGACCCTCTGCACACATCGACAACGGTCGCCCACGAAGCAGCGTTACCCATCGCTCCACAAAAGCCACGGCCCTTGCAAAGCAAGGGGCAACACTACTTAAGTCTCAGAGCAAGTGACGTAACTGATTGAAATGCTACTAGCGCGTACCCGCTAACTAGCTAGCCATTTCACATCCGTTACACTCACCCCCCTTTCAACCTCCTCCTTTTCCGCAGCAACCAGTGATCCGAGTCAACAGCATCAATGTAACAGTATAACTTTAAACCGTCCCCTCGCCCCGACACGGGCGCGAACCAGGGACCCTCTGCACACATCGACAACGGTCGCCCACGAAGCAGCGTTACCCATCGCTCCACAAAAGCCACGGCCCTTGCAAAGCAAGGGGCAACACTACTTAAGTCTCAGAGCAAGTGACGTAACTGATTGAAATGCTACTAGCGCGTACCCGCTAACTAGCTAGCCATTTCACATCCGTTACACTAGCACTGAAACCTTCCCTGCAGCATTAGATGTCTCAATGTCTTCTATACTTTTAAGCGAACTGTCCTTTACAAAAACTGACTCCATTGACAGGCATCATGATGCTGCCGTTATCAAAGAACCACTTGCCTAACACCTCTCAGCACAGTGTCATAACCATTGCTTGTGAAATAAGAGGGCCACCGTTAAAAGAAAAAAAAAACAACAGACTGTATTTCAATCCAGATTTATCAGAAAATCCACTTATCTTTAACAACTATGGAACCTGACTTCTAGGAAATGTTCTAAATCCACTCCCCCTTAATCCATTATGATGAAATCTTCTTCCCCAGATGAGGCTAGCATCATTTATATCAATCTAAAACTAAAGCCCATGATGGGAAATTAAATGCATCATGTGTTCTTCATCACTGCATCATGTGTTCTTCATCGCTAGCACATTAGGTTTTCGTCCCAAATGGCACCCTATTCCCTATGTTGTGCACTACTTTTGACCAGGGTCCATAAGGTTCTGATCAAAAGTAGGGTGCTAAATATGGAACAGGGTGCCATTTGGGACACAGTGTAGATGTCTAGATGGAAATACTAAATAGGACCATACAGTGCTGTGAAAAAGTATTTGCCTCCTTTCTCATTTCCTCTACTGTTGCATATTGTTGATACTGAATTTTATCAGATCTTCAACCAAAACCTAAAATTAGATAAAGGGAACCTGAGTGAACAAATAATACAACAATTACATACTTATTTCATAAACAAAGTAGTGAACACCCAATGCACCTGTGTGAAAAAGTAATTTCCCCCTTAATAACCGGTTGTGCCACCTTTAGCTGCAATGACTCCAACCAAATGCTTCCTATAGTTGTTGATCAGTCTCATGTCGCGTGGAGGAATTTTGGCCCACTCTTCCATGCAGAACTGCTTTAACACCAATCTAAACTAAGCTGGGGGGAAATGCAAAGCAAAAGTTCTTGATAACTAACACACCGCGTAATCCTGGGCTGCTCGTTTCAAGTCCGGCCACAACATCTCAATTGGGATTAGGTCTGGCCATTTCAAAACGTCATATTTGTTGCTTTTTTGCCATTTTCATTTAGACTTAATTGTGTGTTTTGGATCATTGTCTTGCTGCATGACCCATCTGTGCTTCAGCTCACAGACGGATGGCCTGACATTCTCCTGTAGAATTCTCTGATACAGAGCAGAATTCATGGTTCCTTCTATTAAGGCAAGTCGTTCAGGTCCTGAGGCAGCAAAGCATCCCTAAACCATTACACTACCACCACAATGCTTGACCGTTGGTATTAGGTTCTTACTGTGCAATGCAGTGTTTGGTTTTCACCAGGCATAATGGGACCCATGTCATCCAAAAAAGTTATACTTTCGACTCATCTGTCCATAGAACATTCTCCAAGAGTCTTGATGGTCATCCAGGTGTTTATTGGCAAACCTGAGTCAACGTTTTGAACGAGATGGGTCCCATTATGTCTGGCCAAAATCAAACACTGTATTCCAAACAATGCATTAAGTTTGTTGATTAGGTCGACTCTCGTGGAAATACTTGTAGTGCACCATGGGGTTTGTGTTGATTAGCGATAGTATAATGGTCGAGTGATGATACAGCTGAAACACATAAATCATGAAGCATCTATGCTATAGATAAGACCTTTGGCCAGAGAACTCAATATGGATACCCCATCAGGTACTGATTCCCATCTCCAGTGGAGCGTTGAGTTTAACCCAACATACTCTAATATAGAGTCCCTAAAGTATCGTTATTCATTACTTGCAACAGCAAGGTTGAGGGTTTGATGCCTGCATGGGAAACATATTTTGAACACAACTGTCTGTAAGCCATTTAGGAGGAGAAATTAAATGGCTAAATAACCATATCATATACCTCAGGATTGGAGTTGAGACCTTGTGCTATAGGAAGTAACCATGTTGTTGCAATTACAGAATGACTACCATCTTACCTGTTTTCCCTCCAGTGTGTAGAGCCGTTTGACCGCCCCGGAGTCCAGCTTGATGGCGTCCGTGATGTCGGTCAGCACCTGTTCGAAGGAGTGGGCCGTCTTCTTATTCAGCAGGATCCTCACAGCCTTCCTGGGCTTGACCCCGCTGCGGATGACCGTCACCAGCTTGGGCTTGATGAAGTCTCTGGTGCCCAGGCTGGCGTCGCTACGCTGCAGCTCGCCCTTTACCAGGGTGCTGAGGGAGGACAGGGAGCGGGACTGGCCGGCCTTGAGGCCCACTGACCAGTTAGGGTTAACGTTCTTGGTGTAGTCCACTCGGCGGTAGGGCTCGTTGGAGGCACACACGTAGCTCTCCCCTAAAGGGAGGAAGAGGGGAGAACTAGTTAGAATTTAAGCTTCTTTAAAAATATATATATTTCATAAAAATCGTTGAATCAACTGTTTATAAAAACTGATATCAAATCCATCAACTGCTTATCAAATGTAGGGCAATTTAGTTATTGAAGCTACAGTAATCAACTCCATCGCATTTTCCAGCTCTGAATGCTACTTTACAACTGTCAATGGATAACCACCAATTCTAAATGACTAAAGGAGTGTTAATTAGCCACATGACGTGGAAAGTAACTCTAGTCGGCTTGACTGTGGATGACAAGGAGTTAAGGTTCCCCAGTGGAAACAAAAGCCACATTGAGACGGAGTCCAGCCAGTGTAACTCAGCCTTCTCTGTGAGCTCTCTCGGCCTGCCACATTGGACACTCTCCAAATCTAAGTATTTTCCTTTTCCTTGCCCGCATTCCATTGTAACAGTTAGCAAATGTGTTTGTGTGAGTGTTTCCCCTCAAGCCAAGGCCAGATGAATTTGACGACTCAAAGGGCTGATAAATGGAACCACAATAAGGGAAAGAGGAGGATGTGAGGGTGGGTGATTGTGAGGACAACCCATGCAGGATTTTTATTTTCACATTCTGGGCATGGCTAACCTCTAATCTTTCATCATTGACTTTACTGTTTGTCACAACACTAATGAAACCACAGAATGGCACACTGTAGCAGCATGTAATATGCTACGCATGCAACTAAGTGAACCCATATTGCCGCCTTTGGTGTCCTTGCTCTGTCACGACATAGCGCTATACTTGCGTATCTGGCCTTTTACCAGTTTAAGCTCAAGGCACCGATCGATGACAACATGACTGAACTAAGAAAGGTGAGAAAACATTATATGTAAGAGATAGAGATGTTCAAAGAGAGGTGATGCTAAATGCAGCTAAATGAACTAAGGCGAGAAAACATTGTTATTGTGTGTACAAAAGGGAGAGGGGACTCTGAAGGACCTGAAGGGGAACGAACAGAATCTATCCATCTAGAACCGTATAGAAAGCTTACAGAAGCTAAGGTAAATTTGAGTTTTCCTAATGCAGTCAACCTTGCTCTTATTATTTGATAACCAAAACATCCTATTCACAGCAGTCAGTCATCCAGGAACAGGAAGACAACAGTGAATGAGTCACATAACGACAGTGGAGACAGAAGAACAGCTTGCTTAAATAAAGGTGTCATCCGACAGGGAAAGGAGTCATTTGCGAGAGTGGTGTGAAGACGATGTCTAACCCTCCAGAATAGCTCAATACCAAGCATTATTTTCAAGACCCACGACTGAAAAAGATGAAGATCATTTAGTCATAAGACCACCACGCTGAGATCAGCCTAAACCAGGACCATCGACCTGAGGTTTATATCAATCTGTTATCTTCTCAACTACAACTCTACCTTTTCATGTTGGACATTTCAGTACTATCTACTGCTCTTCTCATGGTTCCTCTCATTTGCTTTAAGACAAATAAAAAGTGATGGAAAGGAGGAAGAGGACAGAAGGAAGGAGACTTCCCGAGACGGCGAGTCCCACGACACCTGGATTTATTCATCGACCAATTAACCAAAGACTAATTAACGACGCTAGGCCACAGCTGAGGGACCTGAACAGATGAAAACGGTGACACCAAATGAGACCCGGAGCCATCATCAATTCAGATCAGAACGCCTGGAGAAACAGGTGGCCTTCTGAAGGGGGCTCAGGGGTGACAGTCCCTAACACCCCTGGGGACGAGAGGGGGGTCTCAGGTGCAGCATCACCAGAGAGGTTAGCGGACCCTGGGTGGGTGATCCCCTTCAGTGGCCCTACAGCGGGGCCTCATGTGGACGACAGCCCCTTAAACAGCTCCCAAACCAAACATCAGCTGGTCACTATGGAGGAGAGGGGGCAGATCCATCAGTGTGTGCGCTGATCCATCACTAAGCAAATACCCCACTGAGTGATGGCGTCTGTGTCTAAGTGAGAGGTCATGAGAATGTGAGAATGTGTTTGTCTGACGTAGTCCCTAACGCTATGGTGTCATCTAAACAAGCAATGTTTTCCAATGAGTGAAGTCTGATGTTAAATCAATCAGCTTATTACATACAATGGATCTTATCAAAGGACCAGTGCGGGGTCAGGTGATTCCTAATTCACCAGTGCGTTGAAGATATCCCTCTAGTGAAGATATCCCTCTAGTGGTGTGGGGGCTGTGCTTTGGCAAAGTGGGTGGGGTTATATCCTGCCTGGTTGGCCCTGTCGGGGGGGTATCGTCGGACGGGGCCACAGTGCCTCCCGCCCCTCCTGTCTCAGCCTCCAGTATTTATGCTGCAATAGTTTGTGTCGGTGGGCTATGCTCTGTCTGTTATATCTGGAGTATTTCTCCGGTTTTATCCAGTGTCCTGTGTGAATTTAAGTTCTCTCTCTCTCTCACTCTGAATGATCGGCTGTGAAAAGTCAACTGTGCTGACCTGTTGCACCCTCTACAACCACTGTGAATATTATTATTTGACCCTGCTGGTCATCTATGAACGTTTGAAAATCTTGGCCATGTACTGTTATAATCTCCATCCGGCACAGCCAGAAGAGGACTGGCCACCCCTCAGAGCCTAGTTCCTCTCTAAGTTTCTGCCTTTCTAGGGAGTTTTTCCTAGCCATCGTGCTTCTACATCTGCATTGCTTGCTGTTTGGGGTGTTAGGCTGGGTTTGTGACATCGGCTGATGTAAAAAGGGCTTTATAATTACATTTGATTGAAAGTCCTCCTCAAATGGCACACAATTGGTGTAGCATAAGACCACTATCGTGGCTTGGTTTGGATCCAATATAATGCCTCACTGTCATTTCAATAAGTACACTACAGCAGAGACAGTGTGGTGGATGTCACAGGGTAATCCCATCCATCCAGCCATCGTCCAGGGATCACATATGAATGAATGGGGCTTGATGAGGTTCCCACAACAGGCCGGGCCAGTAGTCCTCAATCAATGGGGCTGGGAGCACACACACACACACACACACACACACACACACACACACACACACACACAAAATCCATTTGATGGCTGAGTACACAAAGACAAGACTCCGGTGTTCGGCCTCCAGCATCTCCAGTCAAAAGGCCTCGTTCACAGCCAGGCCAAGACGCTCCTCTGATGGATTGACTGCATTCCTCCTGTCTCTGTGACCTGACCCCTGACAACAGCTGTGCCCCATTTCTCCACATCACAGCAGGAGGACAAGGGGACAGCCACTGAGGGTACAGCCGCAACCCACTGACAAAACAAGTTACTGAGGAGGCTACGATAATTAGGACTTATCATCCCGACCAATGGAGTCTCCACAGTAAAGAGGGGACTTCTTGAGTGGAATCCAACCTGTGCACTGTTTATGGAACGACTTTGGAGTCCAGTCATTGTTTTACAGTAGAAAGAATGGAATGGTTAGAGGGGTTCCAAAATAAACCTGGCATCATATCAAAAGTCCAATAGGATTGGCTTAAGAGCTCAAACTCTACTCCTATAAATAGGTAAAACCTACACGGAACTCTTTGTTAGCCAGAGTACCTACAGTATGACCTCACAGGCCACTATACCTACTAGAGGTCGACCGATTATGATTTTTCAACGCCGATTTTATATATATATATATATATATATATATATATATATATATATACACTGCTCAAAAAAAAAAAGGGGACACTAAAATAACATATCCTAGATCTGAATGATTGAAATATTCTTATTAAATACTTTTTTCTTTACATAGTTGAATGTGCTGACAACAAAATCACACAAAAATGATCAATGGAAATCAAATTTATCAACCCATGGAGGTCTGCATTTGGAGTCACACTCAAAATTAAAGTGGAAAACCACACTACAGGCTGATCCAACTTTGATGTAATGTCCTTAAAACAAGTCAAAATGAGGCTCAGTAGTGTGTGTGGCCTCCACGTGCCTGTATGACCTCCCTACAACGCCTGGGCATGCTCCTGATGAGGTGGCGGATGGTCTCCTGAGGGATCTCCTCCCAGACCTGGAATAAAGCATCCGCCAACTCCTGGACAGTCTGTGGTGCAACGTGACGTTGGTGGATGGAGCGAGACATGATGTCCCAGATGTGCTCAATTGGATTCAGGTCTGGGGAATGGGCGGGCCAGTCCATAGCATCAATGCCTTCCTCTTGCAGGAACTGCTGACACACTCCAGCCACATGAGGTCTAGCATTGTCTTGCATTAGGAGGAACCCAGGGCCAACCGCACCAGCATATGGTCTCACAAGGGGTCTGAGGATCTCATCTCGGTACCTAATGGCCGTCAGGCTACCTCTGGCGAGCACATGGAGGGCTGTGCGGCCCCCCAAAGAAATGCCACCCCACACCATGACTGACCCACCGCCAAACCGGTCATGCTGGAGGATGTTGCAGGCAGCAGAACATTCTCCACTGCGTCTCCAGACTCTGTCAAGTCTGTCACGTGCTCAGTGTGAACCTGCTTTAATCTGTGAAGAGCACAGGGCGCCAGTGGCGAATTTGCCAATCTTGGTGTTCTCTGGCAAATGCCAAATGTCCTGCACGGTGTTGGGCTGTAAGCACAGGCCCTCATGCCACCCTCATGGAGTCTGTTTCTGACCGTTTGAGCAGACACATGCACATTTGTGGCCTGCTGGAGGTCCTTTTGCAGGGCTCTGGCAGTGCTCCTCCTACTCCTCCTTGCACAAAGGCGGAGGTAGCGGTCCTGCTGCTGGGTTGTTGCCCTCCTACGGCCTCCTCCACATCTCCAGGTAGCGCCTCCATGCTCTGGACACTACGCTGACAGACACAGCAAACCTTCTTGCCACAGCTCGCATTGATGTACCATCCTGGATGAGCTGCACTACCTGAGCCACTTGTCTGGGTTGTAGATTCCGTCTCATGCTGCCACTAGAGTGAAAGCACCGCCAGCATTCAAAAGTGACCAAAACATCAGCCAGGAAGCATAGGAACTGAGAAGTGGTCTGTGGGCACCACCTGCAGAACCACTCCTTTATTGGGGGTGTCTTGCTAATTGCCTATAATTTCCACCTGTTGTCCATTCCACTTGCACAACAGTATGTGAAATTTATTGTCAATCAGTGTTGCTTCCTAAATGGACAGTTTGATTTCACAGAAGTGTGATTGACTTGGAGTTACATTGTGTTGTTTAAGTGTTTTTTTTTTTTTTGAGCAGTGTATATATTTGTAATAATGACAATTACAATAATATTGAATGAACAATGAACACTTTTATTTTAACTTAATATAATACAACAATAAAATCAATATAGCCTCAAATAAATAATTAAACATGTTCAATTTGGTTTAAATAATGCAAAAATAAGTGTTGGAGAAGAAAGTAAAAGTGCAATATGTGTCATGTAAAAAAGCTAACGTTTAAGTTCCTTGCTCAGAACATGAGAACATATGAAAGCTGGTGGTTCCTTTTAACATGAGTCTTCAATATTCCCAGGTAAGAAGTTTTAGGTTGTAGTTATTATAGGACTATTTCTCTCTATACCATTTGTATTTCATATACCTTTGACTATTGGATGTTCTAATAGGTACTTTAGTATTGCCAGCCTAATCTCGGGAGTTGATAGGCTTGAAGTCATAAACAGCGCAATGCTTGAAGCATTGCGAAGAGCTGCTGGCAAACGCAGTAAAGTGCTGTTTGAATGAATGCTTACGATGCTGCTGCTGCCTACCACCGCTCATTCAGACTGTTCTATCAAATCATAGACTTAATTATAATAACACACAGAAAAACGAGCTTTAGGTCATTAATAAGGTCAAATCCGGAAACTATCATTTAGAAAACAAAACGTTTATTCTTTCAGTGAAATACAGAACCGTTCCGTATTTTATCAAACGGGTGGCATTCATAAGTCTAAATATTGCTGTTACATTGCACAACCTTCAATGTTATGTCATAATTACGTAAAATTCTGGCAAATTAGTTTGCAACGAGACAGGCGGCCCAAACTGTTGCATATACCCTGACTCTGCGTACAATGAACGCAAGATAAGTGACACAATTTCCCTAGTTTAATATTGCCTGCTAACATGAATTTCTTTTAACTAAATATGCAGGTTTAAAAAAATATACTTCTGTGTATTGATTTTAAGAAAGGTATTGATGTTTATGTTTTTTTCGCAAGTGCGCTTTTGTTAAATCATCCCCGTAAGGCGAAGTTGACTGTCTTTGTTAGGAACAAATAGTCTTCACACAGTTCGCAACGAGCCAGGCGGCCCAAACTGCTGCATATACCGTGACTCTGTTGCACAGAACGCAAGAGAAGTGACACAATTTCCTTAGTTAAAAGAAATTCATGTTAGCAGGCAATATTAAGTAAATATGCAGGTTTAAAAATATATACTTGTGCATTGATTTTAAGAAAGGCGTTGATGTTTATGGTTAGGTACACATTGGTGCAACGACAGTGCTTTTTTCACGAATGCGCTTGTTAAATTACCCGTTTGGCGAGGTAGGCTGTGATTCAATGATAAATTAACAGGCACCGCATCGATTATATGCAATGCAGGACAAGCTAAATAAACTAGTAATATCATCAACCATGTGTAGTTAATCGGCCATGATCGGTGCCCAAAAATGCAGATTACCGATTGTTATGAAAACTTGAAATGGCCCTAATTAATCGGCCAGTCCGATTAATCGGTCGACCTCTAATACCTACTGTAGTATAACCCCAAATAGCCCCAATATGAGAACAACAAGTTTTCACAGCCAGAAGAAGTGAGTTGGCCCACTTTCCTTTCAAATCAGAGCAGAGAAAGTGTGATGCCTGCCGGGAGGATTCCAGCTTCCACTCTGAACGGTTACTTGGCAGAAAACAGGCATTACATCCAGAGGTGAGGCAGAAGAAGTAGGCCTGGCTATGTGTTGGTGCCAGTCCATCTTCTACCACACTCACTGTCCCACGGCTGCACTCATTCTCCTTCCTGCCAGCCCAACCAGAAGTGATGCAATGTGTCTCCCAGCCACGGGATTGGGCGCTGACCTAAATCTTCCACCCCATCCTCTCTGGGGACATGGGCGGAGGAACGAGTGCAGAGGCTAATATTTGGAAGGAGGAAGGAAGGATGTCAGCTGAGAATAAACAGGGGGATGAGAGAGGGGTCAGGCGAAAAGGACAGCAGTGAAGTAAAGACAAATCACAGGCTTTAGCTGGAGGTGCTGACTAACGGGAGTCAGGAGATAAGCTACAGTATACAAATGAAAAAGTCCCACACTCATCTCTCTTTGCTGTGGATTGATTTGAATATGACAGCGCTACCATGGTGCGATAACCGTACCCTTTCACGCTAAGACAGGATCGTAGAGAGGTCACAGGTCAAAGACAGCAGAACTCAACACGAAGATTAAGGTATTACCCAGACACCGGCCACTGTCACTGCTGCAGCAGGCGACACAGAGAGGAGAGAGTGGCTCACACACAGACAGAACCACTGTGTAGCGGTGGAGGCTGGTGGGAGGAGCTATAAGAGGACGGGTTCATTTTAATGGCTGGAATGGAATCAATGGCACAGAGTCAAACATGTGGTTTCCATACATTTGATATCGTTCCTTTGATTCCAGTCTAGCCTTTAAAATGAGCCTGTCCTCCTATAGCACCTCCCACCAGCCCCCATTGCTGTGTAGGTCTATATATAGCAAATCTACCGAGTAGGGAGAGCGATCTACAGTAAAGTAAAGAAGGTCATGTTGAAATTTCTCAACCTTTGCATACTTTTCTGGAATAATACTCACACACTTCAAACTTACTGAATTAATTTGCCTATAGTTGTGTAGGGTCTAGTCGCGACAATATACATGATTCTTTATTAAGCATTCCTGTGAAATGACTGAGCTAATAAGTCATGTTGTAATATAATAATGGTATGACCTGACCATGTTCAGTTCATTGAAGGTAGTTCTACATATCTTATTTGGACTATTAGTACAGTTATAATAACAGCTTCCTCTATACCTCAATGTTGACCTTTTCCATTCTCCTCCCTCATCATGTTCAAAGTGAACAGATCATCGGCAGAGGTATGAAGGGGGTGCAGAGGGGGACACGTCCATGTTTTATCCCCAGAGGGTGAAAAATCACTCTAAGGACTGTTTTAACAGCCAATGAAGCACAGAACACACACTAACACCCACACTGCTCTAAGATCAATGGAGGAGCAATGTACATTCATGAAAACTGTGCTGCTTACTACTACAGCGAGTCTGTCATCCATGTGGCACACACACACACACACACACACACACACACACACACACACACACACACACACACACACACACACACACACACACACACACACACACACACACACTCTCTCTCTCTCTCTCTCTATGATGGCTGCACACTACTGCTGGGTCATGTGTATGTCACAACTGCTTAACCAAAAAGGAAGTCCTGCTGATTCAAGAGAAACTAATGACCTCAAGATTCTCAACCAAATGTAATTTACATTTTAGTCATTTAGCAGACACTCTTATCCAGAGCGACTTACAGTATTGAGTAGAGGTCGACCAATTAATCGGAATGGCCGATTAATTAGGGCCGGTTTCAAGTTTTCATAACAATCGGTAATCGGCATTTTTGGACACCGATCATGGCCGATTACATTGCACTCCACGAGGAGACTGCTTGGCAGGCTGACTACCTGTTATGCGAGTGCAGCAAGGAGCCAAGGTAAGGTGCTAGCTAGCATTAAACGTATCTTATAAAAAACAATCAATCTTAACATAATCACTGGTTAACTACACATGGTTGATGATATTACTAGTTTATCTAGCTTGTCCTGCGTTGCATATAATCGATGCGGTGCCTGTTAATTTATCATTGAATCATAGCCTACTTCGCCAAACGGGTGATTTAACAAGCGCATTTGCAAAAAAAGCACTGTCGTTTGCAGCAATGTGTACCTAACCATAAACATCAACGCCTTTCTTAAAATCAATGCACAAGTATATATTTTTAAACCTGCATATTTACTTAATATTGCCTGCTAACATGAATTTATTTTAACTAGGGAAATTGTGTCACTTCTCTTGCGTTCTGTGCAACAGAGTCAGGGTATATGCAGCAGTTTGGGCCGCCTGGCTCGTTGCGAACTGTGTGAAGACTATTTGTTCCTAACAAAGACAGTCAACTTCGCCTTACGGGGATGATTGAACAAAAGTGCATTTGCGAAAAAAGTACAATTGTTGCACGAATGTACCTATCCATAAACATCAATGCCTTTCTTAAAATCAATACGCAGAAGTATATTTTTTTTAAACCTACATATTTAGTTAAAAGAAATTCATGTTAGCAGGCAATATTAAACTAGGGAAATTGTGTCACTTATCTTGCGTTCATTGCATGCAGAGTCAGGGTATATGCAACAGTTTGGGCCGCCTGGCTCGTTGCAAACTAATTTGCCAGAATTTTACGTAATTATGACATAACATTGAAGGTTGTGCAATGTAACAGCAATTTTTAAACTTATGAATGCCACCCGTTTGATAAAATACGGAATGGTTCTGTATTTCACTGAAAGAATAAATGTTTTGTTTTCTAAATGATAGTTTCCGGATTTGACCATATTAATGACCTAAGGCTCGTTTTTTTATGTGTGTTACTATATTATAATTAAGTCTATGATTTGATAGAGCAGTCTGAATGAGCGGTGGTAGGCAGCAGCGGCCTCGTAAGCATTCATTCAAACAGCACTTTACTGCGTTTGCCAGCAGCTCTTCGCAATGCTTCAAGCATTGAGCTGTTTATGACTTCAAGCATATCAACTCCCGAGATTAGGCTGGCAATACTAAAGTACCTATTAGAACATCCAATAGTCAAAGGTATATGAAATACAAATTGTAAAGAGAGAAATAGTCCTATAATAACTACAACCTAAAACTTCTTACCTGGGAATATTGAAGACTCATGCTAAAAGGAACCACCAGCTTTCATATGTTCTCATGTTCTGAGCAAGGAACTTAAACGTTAGCTTTTTTACATGGCACATATTGCACTTTTACTTTCTTCTCCAACACTTTGTTTTTGCATTATTTAAACCAAATTGAACATGTTTCATTATTTATTTGAGGCTAAATTGATTTTATTGATGTATTATATTAAGTTAAAATAAAAGTGTTCTTCAGTATTGTTGTAATTGTCATTATTACAAAAAAAAATGTTTTTTTTAAATTAAATAAATAATAAATAAAAAAATCGTCCGATTAACCGTTACCGGCTTTTTTAGGTCCTCCAATAATCCGTATCGGTATCGGCGTTGAAAAATCATAATCGGTCGACCTCCAGTATTGAGTGCATACATTTTCCATACTGGTGCCCTGTGGGAATCGAACACACAGCCCTGGTGCTTGCTCCATGCTCTACCAACTGAGCCACACGCGACATCATCTATCCTATCCTAGAGTTTGAGAGGCATATCCATGACTCACTACATGGGTTACAATTGCATTACAGTAGTAAACCTGTTTACTGCATTTACATATGACTTTAATGTAAAATGCCCAAGAGAGGACAATCTCTACATGGCATATACTCTATAGGCCTGAATCCTAGTAAGGAGGCTATAATGTAGCATAATTAAAATCACTTTATTGGTCAACTGCACACAAGGTCCAACCGAAATTTGACTTCTGTTTTTAACCCGACCCCTCCAAAAGACACATACATACAGGTTTAGGAGAGGTGCCCAGGTGGTAGCCCCCCCACACCTGGGGAGTTGTTGTTGAGGGGGTTAAGTGCCTTGCTCAAAGGCACCATGGCAGGCAATTGCATCTAGGATTTGATATCAGCAACACTCCAGTTGCCAGCTCACTTCCTAACAGATTTTTCCCATCGGACCCAGGATCTGAACTGGCAACCCTCTGGTTGCTGGCTGGCGTCTCTAACAGTGAGGCTACCTGCTGTCCAATGAGGCGATAATGTAGTATAATGAGGCTATAATGTAGTATAATGAGGCTATTAATAATTGCTTCATTATACTACATAATAGCCTCATTATACCACATTATAGCCTCATTATACAGCATTATAGACTTATACTACATTATATCCTTATTATACTACTATATCATAACTACATTATATCCGTATTATACTACTATATCATATAATATAACTACATTACAGCCTTATTATACTACTATATCACATAATGTAGTATAATAGGCTATAATGTAGTATAATGCGGCTAGTATGTAGTATAATAGGCTATAATGTATTATCAAAAGCTTATAATGCAGTATTAGCTAGTCACGTGTATTCTGATAGCAGAATACACCTGCATATGTATGAACAAGGAGTCAATGTAAAGCAGCTGGTGGAACTCTGATGACAAGCAGGCCATGAAATGGTTTATAAGATTGTATGATGAAACCTAAGAGATAGGAGTCTGTCTGGGGAAATCTAATAATGAGTACTTTGGATCAATCAGCTCATTTATCAATATGCGCGAGTATGGATCTCTACATTATTTATTATGTCATTTCTAGGACTGGGCTGTGTGTGCGGGGAGGGGGCCGGGGGTGACTGCGTGTCCTTACCCTCCACTAACTCGTCCAGGCTGCTGATCTTCTTGCTGCCGTCCACGGTGTAGATGCTCCGGACACCTTGAGGCAGGTTGACGTTGTCCGAGAGAGACCGTGTAAGCTCCATAAGCAGGGCGTCTAAGGACCTAAAACGGTCGTTGGACACGGCATACACCAAACCCTTAAAGTATTTGTCCCCATTTCGGTAGAATCGCACTTTTTTGGCTTTCTTCTCGGAGGTGAGCGACTGGAGCGTGCGCGTTCGGTAAAAGCTACAGTGCGCGCTGTGCGCCGGGCTGGGCACGAGACCGTTGCCTCTGGAGCCTGACTGGGATCCCGAGCCGTTAGCCCGTGATGAACGGTGCGTTTTGTCCCGTTCCTCAAAGTGTTCCCATTCAATACTTCTGCTGAGCGACATGTTCGATTTGTTAATGTTTTGATCTATCCACAGGAGAAAACAATAGCAGATGGCTCCCCAAGGCAAGCCCTATTGTCCAACGCGTTCCCAAAGACAGCTGTCAAACAACGCTTTGGCAATCACTGATACAGTAATCGAGAGGGCAGTGTACTTGTAGGCTAGTTCCTCCTTGCGCCGTCAAGATACAATGTTGTAATTTTCCGGGAATACAGTCTGCTTTTAATATAACTAGGGGTACAGTAGCCTGCGTTACGGTTACAATCTTACCTTGTCAATAAGGCTGCACTATAAAATCTCGGTTATTGAAATACCAAAGGCTAAACGAAAAGGATTGCTCCAAAACTCAATGTCCACAAAAATTCACCGGCAAATTTAAATTAATACCAGGTGCAGAGAGCCCAGACTTGATTGACAGTCGACTGATGCAACCGCTAGTTTACCAATGAACGGAGCCGCACAGGAAAACACTCGATTCCAAGCTATAAGAATGTATCCGGTAGAAAACACAAATAGGAAAAACGAATTCCATGTATCACAAATACATTGCATGTAAAGCCGGTGTCCAAAATCCACCGAATCTAACAAAGCCACATGCTTGCTACAGAAACCGCAAGTCTCCTCCTCTTCTCACATCCTTTCTCTGACGGACGAACCGTTCAACACTAATACTGTAGCACGAGAGGCCATCCCAGTCCTGTCATCCAATTCAACGAGGGAGGGAATGCTGCTTCCCCTCAGGGTCCTAACGGTAGTCGGGGTCCAATTGTTCAGCAAGTGGTGTATTTTCTGAAAGATGCAAATTGGCCCCCAAATTGGAACTTATTTGTTAGGTCATTATTTCTGATGTGCCATTTAGGTATTTATTTGGCAATACCATTCCCTCGAAAAGCTAAATGAAAAATGATAACTACAAATAGGTGCTAATGGCCAAATCCAGCCACTCTTGTGGGTTTGAAAGTTAAGAAGCAGTTTACGGCTTCATCAGGGTGTCTAAGACAGAGTGAGACACCCTGATTAAGTATTTTTTTATCATAGTATTTTATTAGGATCCCCATTAGCTGTTGCTGAAGCAGCAGCTACTCGTCCTGGGTTCCACACAAAACATGAAACAATACAGAACATTAATAGACAAGAACAGCTCCAGGACTGAACTACACAAATAAGTGTAAGCCGATGCGCCTACTTGCTGTACTTTAATGATGTCTTAGCCCACACATTAGAGGCTTATTAACTTTCAAACCCACAAGAGTGTTTGGATTTTGATAGGTCATTTAGCACCTCATTTGTGGTTATAATTCTTCCTAAAACTGTATATTGTTTGGATGAAAGTTTGCAGATCTGATTAAATCGTTATTTGGTTCCATACTGTATGTGTGTCAAGAACATTCAAGCAAACGTATTGTGTCGTGTTTGGTATAGCGTTGCGTTGCCTAGCTAGCACAAGGCTTATCATAGGCAAATACGTACGTAATATACGTCATTTCATGTAATAATATGACCATGCAGAACTAAGCTGTTGACTATCATGATTATCTGTCTATTGTTTTTTTATTTCGCAGAATGGTGATTTTACTAAATGACTGAAGAGTTTGACTGTGATATTAGGTGGCTTCTTGTGTAAATATTTTCTGTCTGTATTTTAATGATTTTTAATGATTACCCTATTCCCCCCCCAAGAGCACCTGTGGTTGTTTTGGAATACCTGAAGCACTCCTCCTACTTATTTTCCCTCAAGAATACTATTCCCTCATTGACATAAGTCAGTGCTCTTTAAAGGTTATAGACTCAAGCAATACATTGGACATAACACATCTCATCTACTCTCATCTACTCTGTGTGTGTCCACTGTCCAGTCACCAGAGTGCTACCAAGGTCATAGGCTTACAGGGGCCAGTGTATTACACAGCGAGACTGATGCCACTTTCTCTCTGCCAGCCTAGTGGGTGCCTAGCTACCTGCGTCATCATCACCTGGCACAGCACCACAGGAAAGGCTCAGACCTAGGTCCCATGGTGCCATGGCAACCAATCCTTGAACCAGGAAGTATCCAGGCAGTTAATAACATCAATAGAGAAACATTATTAATATTGAATAATATTGCTCATTATGAAAATAATACTATAATACCTAAAGCAACTTACAGTCATGCGTGCATACATTTTTACTTATGGGTGGTCCCGATCCTAGTTTGCAAGCGCCATGCTCTACCAACTGAGCCATCCAGAACCTTTGAATCTAGTGCCAAGGCAAACAACAGGAGCAACTGAGGACATTGATCAGGATGTGACACACAGGGATTAGTCCCACTGTTCCTTCATATCCCCCATGTGACAATGCCTGGACGTATGGAGGTGAAGAACTAATCACAACCAGTGTGGTGGACCTCAGTTTACCTTCTTCTTAAAAACCATCAACCGAGACACATAAGGAACTCTCCAGAAAACAAGCATAGCAGCTGCATCGGAATAATGCATTGTTGGTAATTCCTCTTTATGAGATGAAAGGGGATGAAAATGGGGATGAGGAAACGAGGCAGGAAATAAATAGGAAGTCACTAGTCCTCAGGAGAGAGGATATCCTGCACACAATGACAAAGCAGAAAATCCCCCTGAATAATACGATTGAGAATCCCTTGTTCAAAAATGAAAGAGTGCAAATGGAGGGATAACAATCAAGAGGATAGACAGTAGAATTCCCTGAAATGGTCTGTCTGTCTGGATATTGGCTAAATGTGTTATATAAAATAGTTTTCATTCTGTTTTAGGAGGATTTTAGGGATGGATCCACTTAAAGACTTTCCCCCCAAAAATCTCTAAGGACATTTTAATCAGCTACGGTGGAAGAAATGCATGCAGTAGAAATAAGGAAGGTGACATGACCCGGGGTGACTTGTTCACGGTTGCTTGATAACTCATCAAAACAACTAGTTAACAACTATTTTATAGAAGTATAAAACTCTTTATACATGTGATTCACAGTGTTGCACAGTCAATGACATCCTCCTAAATCATGCTTCTACAAGATCAATCCAGTTTTCAGACTGGAGCTCAAGTTGTCATGCAGTTATTAGTTTCCATTTCATTAGTTCTTCTCAACTACATGGAGGAGCAGATACATGTGTACGATCATAATTTGAGCCAGTTTGCTACAGAAGGAAAATAATCCTGCAGCAACAGGAAATGTGAATTATTATGTGGATTATAATTAATGAACATTTTTGTAGGGGTTGATACATTTTTCGTTAGGGCAAATCAAGTCTGAAATTTTAAACCTTGAATACACTACATGTTTGCATTTCCTGTTGTGCAGGAACAAAAGAGGGATCAAATTAAGATCCTACATCTGTAGAAGGCATCTGGAGATTACAATTCAATTTCTTTCTAAGCTGACAAGCTGGTGATGGATGTGTGTATGTGTGTAAGTGTGAATGCACGCATGTGTGTGTGTGTGCAGGTTTGTGTGCACAAGCACATATGTTAATTTGGATCCAGACATCAGGTGCTGCAGCACAGTGCGATTTAAAATGGGGTCGGATTGGTTGTAGGTCAGAGGTCAACGGAGTGAGGAAAGGGGAGGAGTTGACCAGCTCATGTGACTGAGGAGGGCCGTCACTAGTTAACACAGCCACATAAACCCCACCCATTTCCACAATTTATCTTCTTAAAATCTGATTTTAAACCTAACTCTAACCTTAACCACACTGATAACCTTAAGCCTAACCCTAAACTTAAATTAAGACCAAAAATCACCTATTTTTTTTAAATAAATTTTTACGAGATAGCCAATTTGGACTTTTTGCCTGTGGTAACTATTGACAACCAGAGTCTCTTTGAACCATTTTATGAACCCTATGTGCATTACATTCATGGCTTCAGTAAACAATGTAATTGCAGGTCTATGTAACAAGCAGGAATGTTGACGGTTGGTATAATATAATCAAAGTAAGCCTACAATACATGCATGGATGACCCTAATGAATGACTGAGACAACATTATACCAAAGTAACTAACCATCATCCTGTTTAAAATTATCATAGAAGAGCAAGCAATTTTGAGGACAGTTCCACCACCTGCAAAATCCCAATTTATATAATTGAATTAGGTATTTACATTTGACTAACTCCCAGATAGTCTATTCATGTTGTTCTCTCTTCAAAGCCCTGTGGTTACAGAGCTACTCTGTGTCCCTCTCACCCTACACACTTCTGGGTAAAACCATTACTGTAATCCGTTACGTTACCAGCAAAAATATTGTAATCAGATTACAGATACTTTTGAAAAACTAGAGTATTACTTAGAGCATTACTTTTAAATTCAGAATGGATGTTTGCGGACAAAAATCTTTGACACTTCTCTGTTTTCTCAATGACATTCAATTAACATTGAAAAAAGGCACAAATTTAAGTTTGTTCCACCTGAGCGTGTCTGACCGCAAGTCAGAGACCGCTATGATGACACACAAAATGTGTTTGATGGATCGTGGGAAAAGAGCAGGAATAGGCTTTTGTAGGCTACAGTCCAAACTATGTCTTCCAATGGTGCGACTGCTGTCGGCATCCAAAGATGATCCAGTTTGAATAAACGTTTGGAGGTAAGGATGAGCGCAGTGGTGTAGTCTATGGCGATACGGATATCAATTAGTATTGATACCTACATGTCGCATTGATGTGAATCACACTGCTGCTCTCATTTAGCTATTAGCGCTTTACGGATTGTGGTTGTTGTGGATGGCTGTTCACAAATCTAAATGTGTATTTGAACCCAATAATGGTTCAATTAAAGAAGTTAAAGCTGCCTATCAATCATTGTTATGAAACCAGTGGACAGCCAGTGAAAAATACCCTCTTGCAACAGCTGCATAGTGCGGATCCCAGCCTATGGAATAAAAGTGGGGTTTATATTGCTCAATGTACTTCAGGCTGATAAAATAAATAATCCATAGGCCTAATGGACACATGCTCAAACTCACACACTTTTGATAGACTTAAAGGAGCAATCTGTAGTGGCTACATCCATTTTTGGATTTATAAATGATATATATTAATGTAAAGATATAATTTAATCATATTATTATATGTAGTAGAAAGCGATGGGTTAGAAGAAGCCTACATAATCAACCCATAAAGTAAAATGTAACATCCATATATGACCTGCTATGTAAACTTTAACATTGATTTATTCGGTAATAGATGTCGTTCAATTGGTAACATACATTTTTGTCTTCTTCTAATGGCTCTTAAAGGGGAAAGTAATCTAAAAGTAACTGAATATTATCAGATTACATTACCGAGTTTGGGTAATCCAGAAGTTATGTTACTGACTACAATTTTGGACAGGTAACTAGTAACTGTAACGGATTACATTTAGAAAGTAACCTACCCAACCCTGATCAGAAGTTAATGTTGTTGGCCATGCAGTGAGATGTTCTAACACATGTGGTGATGGGACACACATGCATATTACTGTTGGTTTAGCAAGAGCAGCTCTGCCACATGAATTATAGGGTTTAATGGTGCCTGTTAGTGGTCAGATTGAGATGTTGCATGTGTTGTTGTTGCTGAATTGACTTCACTTGAAGTTGTTTGACACAATGTTGCATTATAAACTTTTATAACATGTATTTCTGGATGATGATCTGAATTTAACAATGAATGTATACACTAATGCAGCTATACTGAACATAGTTTTTTGCCAAAGCACAGCCCCCACACCACTAGAGGGATATCTTCAAACACCAACTTACCATCCTGAGACAAGGCCGAGTATAGCCCACAAAGATATACTCGGCCTTGTCTCAGGATGGTAAGTTGGTGGTTGAAGGTATCCCTCTAGTGGTGTGGGGGCTGTGCTTTGGCAAAGTGGCTGGGGTTATATCCTGCCTGTTTGGCCCTGTCCGGGGTATCATCGAACGGGGCCACAGTATCTCCTGACCCCTCCTGTCTCAGCCTCCAGTATTTATGCTGCAGTAGTTTATGTGTCGGAGGGCTAGGGTCAGTCTGTTATATCTGGAGTATTTCTTCTGTCTTATCCGGTGTCCTGTGTGAATTTAAGTATGCTCTCTCTAATTCTCTCTTTCTCTCTCGGAGGACCTGAGCCCTAGGACCATGCCTCAGGACTACCTGGCATGATGACTCCTTGTTGTCCCCAGTCCACCTGTCCGTGTTGCTGCTCCAGTTTAAACTGTTCTGCCTGCGGCTATGGAACCCTGATCTGTTCACTATGATTATTATTATTTGACCATGCTGGTCATTTATGAACATTTGAACATCTTGGCCATGTTCTGTTATAATCTCCACCCGGCACAGCCAGAAGAGGACTGGCCACCCCTCATAGCCTGGTTCCTCTCTAGGTTTCTTCCTAGGTTTTGGCCATTCTAGGGAGTTTTTCCTAGCCACCGTGCTTCTACACCTGCATTGCTTGCTGTTTGGGGTTTTAGGCTGGGTTTCTGTACAGCACTTTGATATATCAGCTGATGTAAGAAGGGCTATATAAATACATTTGATTTGATTTTGATTTATACCACCTACATGATCAAAACCTTGTGTAGTATGTCTCCACACAATGTAGGCCAGTGGCCTGGTAAGAATGTCGAAATCACTCACTAACACAAGCACACCCTCTTGATTTTTCTTTCTCTCTCCTTTCACTATCTAAGCTAATTGAATTATAGCAGGTCTCCTCAGGTTCGGGCATCTGTGGGGGGACCGGGTTTCCCATGACCCACTTCTCTCACATTCCATTAGAGGCAGGAGGGTTGGCATCGCCGCGAGGTCAGCCGGTGTATTCCAGTTCCTAAGCAGTTTGGAAAGAGAGAGACATTCCTGAGACTTCTCAGGCTGACAACAGAAGAGAGAGAGAATCTGGCATGGGATTTAGAAAGGTAACACTGCAACCAGACAGTGTGGGTCGGCAATGGTCAAAGTATCACTACAATAGTATACAATAGTATAATATTTGGTTTTCTGTTGTGAAAATTTCTGAGATTTTACTCAAATTAACATAGAGACAATTTCCAACTTTGACCACAAGATGGAGCCCAATATCTTCTATATTCAATCTTCAAACCAAGCTGCAATGCATGTCCTTTTCATGTATGTCTGAGCTCTAAAACTCCCAATCAGATTTGTATGAAACATCTCAATAAAACATCAGACACCTTATCTGAAACAGAGGAGGCAGAGTGTGTGATTACACATGGGATATGATGACATTAAAACAGACAGTGGGAGTGAATGAGCTGACCGGATAGAGGTGCTGATTCACCCACACCATGTTATGTTTGATATTCACAGTGAAACCGTCCATGGATGCAACTGCTGCGGCAATGCTAAGATCTGGCACTGTATATTCTAATGAGAGGAGTCATCATGATACGGACACTTAATATACACAGTAGATAATAGTCTAGACTCATTTACACGGTTTTTCCTGACCAGAGTTTTTTTATTTTCTCGTCAGGTGCAATGTTCAGGAAAAACTCCAGGCCATAGTTATTAAGGCTACAACTAACATTTTTTCCTGGTCAGATTGAGTGTTCAGGAAAACTCCTGGAAATGTCAAGTTGCTATAGAAGGGCAACGAGGGAAGACCAGGCCCTAGAGACACTGTGGTTCTGTCCTCATTGCTCCCCCATAGAACCGCCACCTTGACATAAACCCATAACCCCAAGCCACATGACAAACAGCGCCAGATCAATGCTAGAATGTAGTCGTTGTAGCTGATGGATAGTTGCATGCATCTTATCCCCCTCGGGTAGCCCAGACCTCCAGTGATTTATCCAGGGAGAACTTGTGCCGTTAACCCAGGGATGAGACACTTTTCCCTGGGATGAGAGAGATGAGCCAGGACCTAGGCTGGGGCTTCGTTTGACGAGTGTCAGCCTTGATTAGTCTGTCGTGAATGAAATTATGCCAACCTCCCCCTCCGGTAACAAATATCCAGCTTGACAGATTCATGAGGGCGCTAATGGACTAATATTTTCACCCGGCTGCATGCTAGGACTGGAGTATGTTATTTATCAAATGTTATTCATTTAGTGATATGGAAAGTCCTCCATGAGAGGACAGTATCATGATGCGTGATCCATTGACATATTTCAAAGGTCAAATCAAAGGTCAAATAGGGGGTGGTATATTTGTCCTCCACTGCATGTACAAGTGGGTAACCTGTATGTGTGTGAGGTGTGAAATGGAAAAGTGCTTTTGTATATTCCAACTCCCCCTGAGAGCGGGGTCAAGGCCAGGGATCAGCCATTATTCACTGCGACCCTGGAGCAATTAGGGTTAAGTGCCTTGCTCGAGGGCAGATGGACAGATTTTTCACCTTCTCGGCTCAGTGATTCAAACTAGCAACCTTTCGGTTACTGGACCAAAACTCTGACCACTAAGCACCATTTGTGGGGGTGGGCTGGGAATGGAAATAGGGATAGGTTATGTGTGTGTTAAGCAAATGTTCCTCAAGGTCAGAATTTTAGGGAAGGTTAGTTGCTCTAACGCATGGCTGTCGACACCATACGAGTCAACAGCCATGTATCAAGGAAAGAGGGTTACCTGAACCTAGATCTGTGCCTGCTGGAAGGCAACTTCCTGCTTGAGCAGCTGATATAGGGCTAGAGCACAGATAGACCTTCGCTGTGGAGCTACAGTCCAGAACCAGACACATAGATGTTCAATAGATGGCACTGTTACTCAGGCTCATTGCTCTCTCTTCCTCCCACTCTCCCTCCCTTCCTACCTCTCTCTTTCCCACCCTCTCTCCTTCCTTCCCTCCCTCCCTCCATCCTTTCTCCCTCCATCCCTCCCCAGACCTACTCCAATCTGGCTGAGGTGAGTTAGGTTCAGGGAAATGAAAACTTTTCCAACAACTCCAGTATGATTCTCCTCACACAACCCAAACCATCCGTTGCTTAGAAAACTACCAGGGTTGCCCCTAGCAACGTGCAAAAATAATACATTTAGTAGGCCATATTTCTCAACAAATTAACACATTCAGATATTATTGGCATGGGTTTTGAAATGCATTTTTAATTTCAAGACATTTCCTCGGTGAGAAAACGGATCCATTTCAAATTGGAGTCGGGCGCTAAAACGGGATTAGTGACATAGAACGTTCCACCCGGTGCCTGAGACAATAGTTGCTGTGGTTGCTAGGAAACCCGTCCCTACCGTCTTTACCAGGAGGCTTACCACCTAGCCGAGCCGTGTGCTCATGCTAGATAGATCATTCTTTCCTCATGATAGATAGAGGAGAAATGTAACCAGGCAACAGAACACAACCTCACAGCTGATTAGGTTGCATATGAAATGGCACCCGATTCCCTATAAATGCACTACTTTTGACCCTCAGTCAAAAGGGGTCAAATGCAGTGCAATAGGGTGCTATTTCATAAGCAGACTTATACCTAAGAAAAAACACCTCAACATGACAGGGAATATAACAAGTGACAAAGACTTTTCAAACTGATCAAACATTCACATCATAATAATGCTCTGTCATTGGTGAGAGAGGGTGAATGGAAAATCAAATCCTCCCTTGATATATAGGTGATAAATACAGATATTGGTTTCATGTGTTTGAATATGTTGACTCTCTGAATGTTCAGATAAATGGTTTATTATGATAGCAATGATCAGGCTGTTTGAGTGTGTCTAAATGCTACCCGGGTCCATCTGAACGGTGTCATTTTGTCTTTTCATCCATGCTATCCATCTGTTGGGCATTCCATCCCTCTATCCCTTCATCCCTCCCTTGTTCATCCCATGCTGGTCCAGGAATGTTGTATATTTTGCAGCTTTGGGTGCTTTTTGGAAAATATTCCTCTATCTAACAGTGATGTGGTTTAGTGTAATCTCTAACAGAGCATGACGCACTGTAGGGCCACTTCAAATATGATAACAACAATACCACTCTCAAAGGTTTGTTAAGACTTAACACAGAACTTGGACCGCCTCAGGGTGCAGTGGCATAACACAAAACATGACAGGCTATGAAGTTTGATAATCTTTCTCACGTTTTACTATGTTGTATGTCAATAAGCATAACACAAAACATGACATATGAAGTTTAACTCATGTTATCCGATGTTCTATGTCAATATCGTTTTTCCCCACCCAGTCGTACAGTAGTTGGGTTGAAGTGAGGCAAGGCGAGACACTATAAGGTGATATGGGGGGCCACTGCGCATTTGTTTTGAACGGGGACACCGTTTTGGAGTGGTGCCAGACTCTGGCTCCGATGGCACAGTTGCTCTCGTAAAATGTTTTGACACCCCCAATAAGTCGGCGAGGCAGAGTGCAATGTTTTACAGTGATTAAATCCCCCGGCCTGTTTGCAGTAAAACTGTAGGGCTCTCTCTTTCTGTCGCTCTCGCAATGATCTCTCTCTCTCCTCTCTCACTGTGTTGCTCTCTCTCTCTCGCTCCCTCTCTTCCTCTCTCTGTTGCTCCCCACAAACTCTTTAACCTCTCTCTCTCAGTGTGACCCAGACTCAGTGGGAGAGAGGTTAGTGAGGACAAGCCTGAGAATCCTGTTAAACATGATGGTTTAGACACTCATTACTGGACTGGATTAAAATGAAACTGACTGAATATAGATTATACACAGTTTTACTGTGTGTCCCTAGATTAGACTAACCTAGTATTATACAAATGTTTGGTTTGAGCAATATAATCTCAAACATGTGTATACATGTAACCAATTGAATAATGAATGAAAGTTTTGCCGTAGGCCTACATTGTTTGGAGAAAATCCTTTATGACAACCCAGTTGACAGTTTCATGATTGTTTAGATGAATCTGCACTAAAACGTGTGACTCGTTGCTATAGGCAACATTCTCAAAGGATGTAATCTTACACTACCTTGTGAGGATAGTAGTTCTACTGGACCTGCGTTCTCTTCGTTGACAGTTTACAGTCGATGGGACGGGAAGAGTCCGGTAACAGTATCACATCACTGCCAGATTTCGGATCCTATTCTGATTCACAAAAAAGTTTCAATGATACAGCTCTGACCTCCATCAGATGCCATGGTCATATGATAGAAACTCTTCCCCTCCTGTCTGCTGCATTCACACCGTGGCACTGAATCTTCATAGCCCACATTTGTCCTTCCTTCCGATGATGACTGATCGTTAAACCAAACGGCCTAATTGTTTAATTAGGTTGGTCAAAGGAGAAGTGACAGCTGCAGGGTGATTCATGTTGTTGCTACGTTTCCTGCTGTCAGCGGGTGGTGGCAGGCGGTGGTGTGCATGCGGGCGGAGGGGTGGCGAGGAGTGATGCGCCCTTTAGCAGGAGAGCTGGCATCTGTCACTCGTGTCAGGGTAATGGGGGAGCGAGAGGCTGCCAGGTGGAACTGGGTGTTTGGCTTTCTTTGTTTGTTTCTACACTGGGCTTAAACTTTCTCTCTCTCTGTTTCTCATTCCTAACTCACTTGTTAGAGTCACAGTGTGCGGTTTAGAAGAAAGGGAAAATAAACAAATGTGAGGTAGTCTGTTTCACAGTGTGCGGTTTAGAAGAAAGGGAAAATAAACACATGTGAGGTAGTCTGTTTCACAGTGTGCGGTTTAGAAGAAAGGGAAAATAAACACATGTGAGGTAGTCTGTTTCACAGTGTGCGGTTTAGAAGAAAGGGAAAATAAACACATGTGAGGTAGTCTGTTTCACAGTGTGCGGTTTAGAAGAAAGGGAAAATAAACAAATGTGAGGTAGTCTGTTTCACAGTGTGCGGTTTAGAAGAAAGGGAAAATAAACACATGTGAGGTAGTCTGTTTCACAGTGTGCGGTTTAGAAGAAAGGGAAAATAAACAAATGTGAGGTAGTCTGTTTTACAGTGTGCGGTTTAGAAGAAAGGGAAAATAAACAAATGTGAGGTAGTCTGTTTCACAGTGTGCGGTTTAGAAGAAAGGGAAAATAAACACATGTGAGGTAGTCTGTTTCACAGTGTGTGGTTTAGAAGAAAGGGAAAATAAACAAATGTGAGGTTGTCTGTTTCACAGTGTGCGGTTTAGAAGAAAGGGAAAATAAACAAATGTGAGGTAGTCTGTTTCACAGTGTGCGGTTTAGAAGAAAGGGAAAATAAACACATGTGAGGTAGTCTGTTTCACAGTGTGCGGTTTAGAAGAAAGGGAAAATAAACACATGTGAGGTAGTCTGTTTCACAGTGTGTGGTTTAGAAGAAAGGGAAAATAAACAAATGTGAGGTTGTCTGTTTCACAGTGTGCGGTTTAGAAGAAAGGGAAAATAAACAAATGTGAGGTAGTCTGTTTCACAGTGTGCGGTTTAGAAGAAAGGGAAAATAAACACATGTGAGGTAGTCTGTTTCACAGTGTGCGGTTTAGAAGAAAGGGAAAATAAACAAATGTGAGGTAGTCTGTTTTACAGTGTGCAGTATCCGCTCTGTACTACTAACAATTCTCCCATTGGGAGATTCTCAATTGGGAAAAAGTCCATCCTCGACTCCTCCATCCAGAAACCGATAAGCGGTCAAGGAGAGTGTCAATTTGTTAGTAGGCGTATTTTTTTTTTAATTTTTTTTATTTCACCTTTATTTAACCAGGTAGGCTAGTTGAGAACAAGTTCTCATTTGCAACTGCGACCTGGCCAAGATAAAGCACAGCAGTGTGAACAGACAACAACACAGAGTTACACATGGAGTTTTAAGGAGTATTAACTATTAAGGAGTTTCCCCCCCTCCCGGATTACCTCCTTTGGTTAGAGGATGCACCAGAGTATCCAACCAGCGTCTATTGCAGAAGACTTTTGAAACCAGCCACACCCCCTTTGAAACAGCTGTGCTTCTCTCGGAGGAGGAAAGCACATATTTAAAACAATACGATACATATCCTTTTATCTATAAAACGTCTAGCACAATTAGATTTGTTTTTACAATTTTACACATTTATTTTGTTATTCCCTGTAAACGTAATTTGCACGATGACGCGCTAGTGATTATGAAGAGTCTCATTTCTTACAAGCACATTTGTTTCCATGTTTTCTCTCCTCATTTATCTTTAACCTTTTTCAAAAGGAACATTTCCTGTTGTCCTCGGTTGGCTGGCGGTCATCTTTTGTTTCCGTCAAAGTCTTTGTCAGCCCAGACAGTGGGAAGTCAGTCAGTCACGTGTGTCTTCTCCGAGTGTGTAGTTTGTGTTATGCCTTGTTGAAGTTAAAGGTCCAATGCAGACATTTTAATCTCAATATCAAATCATTTCTGGGTAACAATTAAGTACCTTACTGGGATTGTTTTCAATTAAAAATTTTAAAAAAGCAAAAGCTTCTTAGTAAAGAGTCATTTCTCAGGCAAGAATTTTACTAGGACTCACTGGGAGTGGTTTGAGAGGGGAGGGACAAACTGAAAACTAGCTGTTATTGGAACTCTCTTTTTTGTTTGTCACCAGGCAGGCCAAAACTCCTCCTCACCAAAACAGGCTGAAATGTATGTACTTTCAAACAGCTCTTACACTAAAAGGTCATTATCAGAATTATCACAATTTCACAGCATTTTTCCAACCACATAGTGTGGAACTACTAAAACACAGGAAAAAATACATTTTGATTGCACTGGACCTTTAATGCTCGGGAGCTTTTGGTTGAAATATTTCAGAACAAGATGATGGGATGAAGTTTCCTTGTTGTGGGGTGACATCCATTAGTGTGATGTTCCGAGCCCATCCTAAGGGGGAAGGGGAACGAAGCCAGCAGAGAGAGAAGACCCCTAAAAGGATTTCACTATCTGCCAATAGACTTTTCTCACTGGCAGCTGTGTCACCCACAACAGCTAGACTACACTACTTTCCAGAATCACATCACCTTAGGGCTGAAGTTGTTGATGCTTGGAAGGATTTATGTGCCAGCTTTCTCTGATGTTCGCTTTAAAATGTGACCTGATTAAACACCTCAAGTCTCTCTCTCTCCCTCTCTATCGACCTCCTTCTCTTTCTCACACCTCTCTCTCTATCTCTCTTCTCCGTCTCTCTCTTTTTCTTCCTTCTGTCTCACTGGTCTCTCTCTCTCCCCCTCTTTCTCTCTCTATCATACACTAACACGCTTCATCTTTTACAAGTCTGTAGATTGGGACAGGTGGTCTTTACATAATTGACCACATTGCTGTGTGGGCTCTTCTCCCTCCCCTGGCGTGTGGGGCGGCTATGCCGGCTAAAACTCAGCCATGCTGCTTCCATTGAACTCCTCAGCTGAACCCATCACACTGTATCTAGAGCTAAGAGCAGTCGCTAAGAGGAATCTCTCACAATCTCACAGACAAACTTTTGGGTAACTGCATAATGCATTATGATTCAGGTATAATGCATTGCAAGACTTGTCATAAGAATGTTATGACACCTTTATAATGGATTATTGATGACTGTCAGAAAAGCCCAACCTTGTGTGGTACTAATACTATGAAATGTTCTTCACGAAGGAATGAAATATCAAATAACATTGGCTCTGGTCCAAACAAACTGCCATCCGTAATTTATTACCCTGGTAATGGGTTTATCATGTAGAACAGTAGGTTGGGTTGGGTTGGGTGACAGTTGGGATAAACATGGTGTTGTAGTTTGATTCTGACATTCTCTGTTGGTGGCATCGTTGGTGTATTTATACTGGACAAAAATACAAAGGCAAGCTGTAAAGGGTTGTTCCCATGTTTCACGAGCTGAAATAAAAGATCCAGGAAATGTTCAATACGCACAAAAAGCTTATTTCACTCAAATTTAGTGCACAAATTTGCTTACATCCCTGTTAGTGAGCATTTCTCCTTTGTCAAGATAATCCATCCACCTGACATGTGTGACATATCAAGAAGCTGATTAAACAGCATGATCATTAGTAAAAGGTCACTCTAAAATTTGCGGTTTTGTCACACAACACAATGCCACAGATGTCTCAAGTTTTGAGGGAGCTTGCAATTGGCATGCTGACTGTAGGAATGTCCAGCAGAGTTATTGACAGAAAATGTGATGTTCATTTCTCTACCATAAGCCGCCTCCAAACTTGTTTTAGAGAATTTGGCAGTATGTCCATCCGGCATCACAACCGCAGGCCACGTGTAACCACGCCAGCCTAGGACCTCCACATCCAGCCTTTTTACCTGCGAGATTGTCTGAGACCAGCCACCCGGACAGCTGATGAAACTGTGGGTTTGCAGAACCAAAGGATTTCTGCACAAACTGTCAGAAACCATCTCAGGGAAGCTAATCTGCGTGCTCATCGTCCTCACCTGGGTCTTGACCTGACTGCAGTTCGGTGTCGTAACCAACTTCAGTGGTCAAATGCTACCCTTTGATGGCCACTGGCATGCTGGTGAAGTGTGCTCTTAACGGATGAATCCTGGTTTCAACTGTACCAGGCAGATGGCAGACAGCGTGTATGGCGTTGTGTGGGCGTGTGGTTTGCTGATATCAATGTTGTGAACAGAGTGCCCCATGGTGGCGGTGGGGTTATGGTATGGGTAGGCATAAGCTACGGACAACAAACACAATTGCATTATATCAATGGCAATTTGAATGCACAGAGATACTGTGACCAGATCCTGAGGCCAATTGTCATGCCATTCATCCCCACTTCTTCCATGGCCTGCATACTGACATGTTTGGGATGCTCTGGATCGACGTGTACGACAGCGTGATCCAGTTCCCACCAATATCCAGCAACTTCGCACAGCAATTGAAGAGGAGTGGGTCAAAATTCCACAGGCCACAATAAACAGCCTGATCAACTCTTTGCGAAGGAGATGTACTGTGCTGCATGAAGCAAATGGTGGTCACACCAGATACTGACTGGTTTTCTGATCCACGCCCCTACCTTTTTTAAGGTATCTGTGACCAACAGATGCATATCTGTATTCATGTGAAATCCATAGATTAGGGCCTAAAGAAAGTATTTCAATTGACTGATTTCCTTATATGAACTGTAACTCAGTAAAATCTTTGAAATTGTTGCATGTTGCATTTATATTTTTGTTCAGTAGTATAAAGGATCCCCATTAGTTGTTGACAAGGGTCCAAACAGGAATAAAACAATTCTTCATACCCTACATCGTAAAATAAAACAGTGCATCAAAGGAGACATTGTGCATTATACATATGTACACTGGTCTATTACTACATCCTGCATTTACAGTATAAAATGTACAATATTACAATGTGTGGGAGTGTGTGTGTGTGTGTGTGTGTGTGTGTGTGTGTGTGTGTGTGTGTCTCGTCACAGTCCGTGTTGTGATGTGAGGTGCTGTTTTATCAGTTTATCTGGTGTGTGATTTATATGGCCTACTGTATATTACAGTTGGAAGTCCCTGGAGCCAGTCTGTGGAGCCATGCCACTCTCATGCCTCCGCGGCTGTAAATCACTACCATTGACAGACTGAATATTGGTCTGGGGAAATCTGTAGGTGTGTGTGTGCCTGCCCTGGGTTCCTCTCTCATGGGGAAACGTGCAGAGGGATGGATAGTAGGTCGAACTGGGTTTTGTTACCGGATAACCTAGCCCTATCAAACATGGCCTCAACAGAATATGTCAAAGATGCCACCAGAGACTCTGGGTTCGAGCCCAGGCTCTGTCGCAGCCGGCCGCGACCGGGAGGTCCATGCACAATTGGCTCAGCATCGTCCGGGTTAGGGAGGGTTTGGCCAGTAGGGATATCCTTGTCTCATCGCGCACTAGCGACTCCTGTGGCGGGCCGGGCGCAGTGCGTGCTAACCAAGGGAGCCGGGTGCACGGTGTTTCCTCCGACACATTGGTGCGGCTGGCTTCCGGGTTGGATGCGCTGTGTTAGGAAGCAGTGCGGCTTGGTTGGGTTGTGTTTCGGAGGACGCATGGCTTTCGACCTTTGTCTCTCCCGAGCTCGTACGGGAGTTGTAGCGATGACGCAAGACAGTAACTACTAACAATTGGATACTACGAAATTGGGGAGAAAAGGGGGGTAAAATAAAAAAGAATTTAACATTTTTGAAAAGATGCTGACATAGGCGTTTTACATTCATGTCTTCTAAGCTTTACATTGGTTTATAGTTATATCGATGAGCTCCTGGTGTTGAGTGTGTTTCTATATGTGTTGTGCAACCAGGCTGCTCTCAAACATCCCACTCTTCTGAAAAACGCCACTCAAACAGACAAGCTATAACACATTCTCGTTTTGGATAACAACCTAAAGCATTACCAAAATGTCGCTATGTTGCCAATAGCATGTTAAGTAGCTGACTTGCAGCACTGCGAACAATTGTGATTATTCACCAAGGGGACAAATGCGGACTTGTTGAAACAGTCTAGACATGCCAAGGGAATGTAGACGTGACAGTGCGTGCAGTAGAAGCATTTGGAGAAATTCAAGAAATGAGAAGTGATAGGTTGGGACAATATATAGGCCAATCATTTTATCACTTTCCCACTTTTCCTGTCCGTGAGAACTAATATTACAGAGTGAAACATATATAGTATGTAGATGCAGGGGCATTGCCCTCAACAGTCACATATAGAACAGAGACAAAATGGCTGAAATGGATCGTTAGAGGCAAATTGCAAACAAAGCACCATTCCAACAAACACAGTATCTGTAATGGCCTACATTATGAGATATTTACATTTACATTTAAGTCATTTAGCAGACGCTCTTATCCAGAGCGACTTACAAGTACATACGTTCATATTTTTTTTGTACTGGCCCCCCGTGGGAATCGAACCCACAACCCTGGCATTGCAAGCGCCATGCTCTACCAACTGAGACACACGGGATGATAGATATGACAAGAATGTATGTGGGAAAGCTGTCCTTGTGAAAACAGTGGGACTTGTTTAGCATTAGGCTATATGGTTGCTGGAGCTACAGTAGTTTATTCTTTTAGAGTCTCCTATGCTAAGATGTTGAGGTTTCTGGAGATAACTTGGTGACTCGGTAACAGAATGCCAAAATAAAGTATTGAGGGAGTGGATATAATAGGAGATGTTTAGGTTAAGTGTAGATAAGGTGTAACGGTTCTCCTCTTCCTCTTCATCCGAAGAGGAGGAGCATGGATTGAACCAAGACGCAGCGTGATACTTAGACATAATATTTATTTAGACACGACAAAACTACTAAGACAAAAAACGTTGCATATCCCAGAGCCAATGTATTGCTGTGAGCCGGGTATGAGAGGGCTTTCAATGTTGTTCAGATGATGGATATACTTTTATAATGAATTATACGTCTTATTTATTTATTGTCCTATCATGGAGAACTACATTTTTTATTTATTTTTTTATAAATTATATCTAATTATTTATTATCCTATTTTAATGGTACGGTCCATGGCACTATACCCTAGACACCCACCTGAATGACCCAGATACTAAGGAGAAGTCCCTAACTGTTTTATGTGCCCGCTGTAAGCGGTCTGTATGCAGCTAAAATGAGGTCAGAGACCAAGAGCAGCACTGCCCCCTCAAGATTCTGAGCCTGCTTGGCAGGGTTGGTCCTGCAAAGCCAAAGCCCCATAAAGGGAGAGCATAATATACAAGGAAATTCTCGAAGCTGCTAATGAGAACCTTGACGACCTTGTACCTAGCCGGTGGGGATTCCGGTGGGGTGCCCCCACCCAGGCAGTGGCAGTGCTGGCAGCACTAGCTGCAGTAACCCATGGGGAGGGGGTCACACTCGGACATTCAGAGAGGGGGTATATTATTGTGGCCATGGCGGCACAAAATCAAAGTCGGACTGCATGGAGATGCGTGGGGACATGGTCATGACGGGTGGCCGTATTGTGGGTGTTTCAGGAATAAGGTGTACATTTGACCTCCATTATCTAGGATATGACAATGGTAAATAAATCTCTCAATTTTTGCTAATTTTTTGTGCGGTCTTGCAGGCCTTCTCATGCAGCTGCAACTGCAAGTGCATTTGTAAATCATGACCCATCTTGAGTTGGGCTCTGGGATGGTGCAATTGTTGAGAAAGTGAGCTTATGGTTGTGTGGGGGTAAGGGCTGAGTGTGTGTGGGTGTATGTGTGTATCCCACAACTGTTGCGAAGGAAGAAGTAAAAGATGTTAGGGACAATAGAGGATGATCCACAGATATATATAATACAAATCGAGGTGAGGGCAATGGAAATGCATATGGTAATTGATCTTCTTCAATTCGGTAAATGGCACTGTATGCTCTTTTCAAAGAATGGTTCCCAGTCAGTTCAGGGCTATGGGATACAGGGGGTCGAGGGTGGTCTACCGGGCATTGGGATGACAAGCCATCTCGAGATGAGGCCTTTTAGCGGGTGGAATAGTAGGGACCAATTGGAGGTTTACTTAGTAGAAATGCAAATATCATGGTACAACTATATAGACACTCAATCATTATGTTACTTTTTAATAGTACGTTTACAAAAATATATTCTGATTAAAAGAATGAAAGGTGTGTCTCATTATGGTAAGTGGTGAAATAAGTATAGCCAGTTACAATTGTAATGGCTTAGCAGATAATAAGAAAAGACGATCAGTATTTACCTGGCTAAAAGAGAAGGATTATAATATCTATTGTTTACAGGAAACCCATTCAACAGTTTTAGATGAAGTTTTGTGGAAAAAGAACTGGGGGGGCAAAATATATTTCTCCCATGGGCAAAGAAATTCAAAAGGGGTGATGGTTTTAATTAACAATAATTTTGATCCAAATGTGCAAATTGTCCAAACAGATCCTCAAGGTAGATGGATTATTTTAAATATGTTATTGGACAATAAACAAATATGGCTTGTTAACCTATACGGTCCGAATAATGATGATCCAAGCTTCTTTGAAAATATACATAAGAATTTATCAACTCTACAAGCAACACTAGACTCTATTATTATAGTGGGAGATTTTAATACGGTCTTAAATACCTCTATAGACCGGAAAGGAAATCACACTACAAACTATCACCCTCAGGCACTTAAGGAAATCATGAATGTCATGGATATATTGGAATTAGTGGATATATGGAGACTTAAATACCCTGATTTAGTGAGATATACATGGCGGAGGCTGAATCAAGCTAGTCGTCTTGACTACTTTCTTATACCATTCTCTCTGGCACCAAAAGTTAAAAAAGTGTTGATAGGGGACAGAATGCGGTCGGATCATCACATAATTGGCATATATATTTCTCTTACAGAATTTCCACGTGGGCGAGGATATTGGAAATTTAATCAAAGTCTACTAGATGATAAATTGTTTAGAACTAGGACAGAAGATTTTATAACTGACTTATTCAGACATAACATAGGTACAGCAGATCCCCTTATTGTATGGGACACTTTTAAGTGTGCCTTTAGAGGCCATGCAATTCAGTACTCATCTATAAAACAAAGGGAATTTAGATCAAAAGAGTCCATATTAACAAAGGAAATTGAAGGACTAACAGTACAGTTAGATAGCAATAAAAACGGTACCATAGAGGCACAGAATAAGTTAGAGGAAAAACAAAAAGAAATGGAGGAACTTATTCAAGAAAGATCCAGTGTAATATATTATAAAAATAAAGCGAACTGGATGGAATATGGGGAAAAATGCACCAAATTCTTTTTCAATCTTCAATATAGAAATGCTACCAAAAAAAATGTATTAAAACTTGTTACAAATGATGGAGTCACGCATGATTCACCAAATGATATTTTGAAAGAGGAAGTAAAGTACTTTAAGAATATGTTTTCGTTTCAGGCTCCTCCATCTCCACTAACTGAAACTAATTGAATGGATTTTTTTCCTATTAATAATGTAAAATTAACATCTGTACAGAAAGACTCATGTGAAGGCCAAATTACAGAGGAGGAACTGCTTGATGCAATTGGGGCCTTTAAGGATGGGAAAACTCCAGGGCTGGATGGCATACCAGTGGAAGTATACAAAACTTTTTTTGATATACTCAAAGGACCATTATTAGCTTGTTTTAACCACTCCTATATAAATGGTAGATTATCAGACACGCAACAAGAAGGTCTGATATCGTTATTACTGAAACAGGACCCAAGTGGTATATATAAAGATCCAGTCCAATTAAAAAATTGGAGACCTCTTACACTTCAGTGTTGTGATGCAAAAATCCTAGCAAAATGCTTGGCACATAGAATAAAAAAAGTTTTGTCAGATATTATTCATCCTAATCAGACAGGTTTTTTACATGGACGATACATTGGAGATAATATAAGGCAAGTACTGGAAACAATAGAACACTATGAAATATCGGGGACACCAGGTCTGGTTTTCATAGCTGATTTTGAAAAGGCTTTTGATAAAGTACGACTGGAGTTTATATATAAATGCCTAGAATATTTCAATTTTGGGGAATCTCTTATAAAATGGGTTAAAATTATGTATAGTAACCCTAGGTGTAAAATAGTAAATAATGGCTACATCTCAGAAAGTTTTAAACTATCTAGAGGAGTAAAACAAGGTTGTCCACTATCGGCATATCTATTTATTATTGCCATCGAAATGTTAGCTGTTAAAATTAGATCAAACATTAATATTAATGGATTAGAAATCCGTGGCTTAAAAACTAAGGTGTCATTGTACGCTGATGATTCATGTTTTCTTTTAAAACCACAACTAGAGTCTCTCCACTGCCTCATAGAGGATCTAGATACCTTTGCTATCCTCTCTGGATTAAAACCAAATTATGATAAATGTACCATATTACGTATTGGATCACTAAAAAATACACATTTTATATTGCCATGTAGTTTACCAATTAAATGGTCTGACGGAGATGTGGACATACTCGGTATAAAAATCCCAAAAGAAAGAAATGATCTCACTCCAATAAATTTTTATAGAAAGTTAGCAAAAATAGATAAGATCTTGCTACCATGGAAAGGAAAATACTGTATTTATCGAAGAAATGTTTAAAAAAGGTATAATTTTTGTGAATGATATCATAAATAGGACTGGTGGAGTTATGTCACACATGCAGCTAACACAGACATATGGAAATGTCTGCTCTACCCAAAATTACAACCAATTAATTGCAGCATTACCACAAAAATGGAAGAGGCAAGTAGAAGGGGAAAAAAGTAAGGAACTTGTATGTCGGCCCTGTATTAAAGAACATAAATGGTTAAAGAAAAGTGTGATAAATAAAAACATATACCAATTTCATTTAAGGACCAAAAAACTGACAGCTGTGCCATATAAATTGCAAAATAGTTGGGAAGAGATTTTCGATGTACCCATTCCATGGCACATGGTTTATGAATTGATACGCAAAACAACGCCGGATTCAAAACGAATTTTTCAATTTAAATTACTGTACAAAATTCTTGCAACTAACAGAATGTTATATATATGGGGTATACAATCTTCACAGCTCTGCAGATTCTGTTGTGAGGAGGCAGAGTCATTAGATCATTTATTTTGGTATTGTCCATATGTAGCTCGTTTTTGGTCACAGGTCCAGGAATGGCTGAAGAATTGCAACATTTGCCTAGAACTAACGCTACAGATAGCAATACTGGGGGATTTGAAAAGCCATAGTCAATCAATCAATAATATAATAATTATTTTAGCAAAAATGTTTATTTTTAATTTACAATCTGTAGAAGCTATGAGAATAGGAAGGTTCAAATCTTTTGTGAAGCATCACAGCACAGTTGAAAAATATATGGCAAATAAAAATCCGAAATGGATGATGTTGGAAGATAGATGGGAAGGGTTGAGTGGAACTGAAGGGTGGGACTAATAACAAGATAAACAATGTAGGGCATACGGGATCTGTGAAATGTGTATAGGTGCGGAGCTTTTGTGAAATAGCACAGTTACAAGTGGAAATAAAATTGGATGGACAACAGAAATAGAGGAAGGACTAAGAACAAACAAGAGAGAACTATTATAAAGTAGTCTGTGTCTGTAAAATAGGTATAAGATGTATAAATTGAAGGTAAAAGCAGAAGTGTTTATTAGTTTACTCCAATTGGGGGAGCGGTGGTAGGGTTGCGGGGAATAATAATAAAGGTATATTCTTTAAAAAAGTATGTATGTCTATATAGGTATGTGTATGTATATATGTATATATGTATGCATGCGTGTATGGATATATATATTTACCCCAAAAAATATGGGGGATTGGAAATGATGCAGACAATTACATTGGAAGCAACATTCTTTCCGCAATATTAAGCTGATCCACCCCAAAGAAGAAAAAAAAAGACAAAAAAAAAAAGACAAAAAACGAACTATACTTGATTAACTACAAAACAACAAACGACGTAGACGCACCTGAACATAAGAACTTACATATAACGAAGAACGCATGAACCAGGAACAGACTACATAAACCGAAAAAACAAAACAAACCGACAACAGTCCCGTGTGGCGCAACGACATACACAGACACAGGAGACAACCACCCACAACAAACAGTGTGAAAACACCTACCTTAATATGACTCTCAATTAGAGGAAACGCCAAACACCTGCCTCTAATTGAGAGCCATACCAGGCAACCCTTAAACAAACATAGAAACAGAAAACATAGACTGCCCACCCAAACTCACGTCCTGACCAACTAACACATACAAAACTAACAGAAACAGGTCAGGAACGTGACATAAGGATACTTCCTCGTTCCACGTACAGTACCCTGAGTACAACTATCCAAGGTGCTGGACACCTCACATACTCTATGTACACAGATACTGCAGTAAAAATGTATTTGAAGCAGTTGCCATCCAGAAGAGTCAGAAAAAAATAAAAGTTTTCCAATAATTGGGAGATTGTGTGTGTGCAACTCTTCACAGGAAGCTCATTAACACCGGAGCCATGGCAAATTCAACAGCTGATATACTGTAAGTGCTTTGGCTAACTATCTAAGAGTGTGGACAGGCTTAGATTGGAGTCATGGGTCTCTCAATTATTGAGAATGGATATTGTCATAGGAAGAGCCAGACAGAGGTTCCTCAGGGGACCAAGAGAAACTTTCAGAGAAACCATGGATGAAAGGGAAAACTTCAACCAGGAATCAAACATAGTGTTAAACTTGATAACACAACCAATACATAAAACATCACACAAAAAACGGCATCTCTAGGGCTAAGGTCAAGGAGAACAACAACTAAACAGCTCAACAATACAGCTTGAGTCTGAATCTCTGAGGTAAAGGTCAAGGAGAACAACAACTAAACAGCTCAACAATACAGCTTGAGTCTGAATCTCTGAGGTAAAGGAGAACAACAACTAAACAGCTCAACAATACAGCTTGAGTCTGAATCTCTGAGGTAAAGGTCAAGGAGAACAACAACTAAACAGATCAACAATACAGCTTGAGTCTGAATCTCTGAGGTAAAGGTCACGAACAACAACGTGTTGATTTGTGGTACAGGAGTTTCCCCTAAATCCCCTCCAAAGGAGGAGCTTTAGGCCTGGCCCTGTTATGTTTGTTAACTCACAACACACCATGAAGGGTGTGACCTTTCCCCTCCTAACCCTGCTACACACACGCACACACACACACACGCACGCGCACGCACACACACACACACAGCTATTCTATTGTGGCCTCAGGGCAGCTAACTTCCCCTCTGACTGACGAACAAGTCCTCTGTGATTCTGACTCCAGTCCAGTGGGGTCTGGCCTGGGGGGAAGGAAGGAGGTAGTTTTTCCCATCAGGAAAGTCAAATCTTGCCAACTGTCAGCAGATCTGGAGTTATTCCTAAAACAACTCAAAATAAAACAGCCTAACCTTTATGTACCTGTTTTGACTTCACTTACTGTACAACTAGTCTCAGTGGGCTTGAGTCCTGTTATCTGCTGTGTTATTGAATGGTGAGTTAGAGATACGTCCCTGCTTCACTATACACAGTATCTGTGTCTTTATAACACACCAACATGGTTCTCCTACTCTTTTCACACTGTTTTGCTGACCCAATCCGTACTATGCTGCCTTGGATATATTCAGCATAGTTCCAGAAACGGTGTTGGATTGCGTAACTAGGCCAGCCCAGTACGGCTTGGTTGGGATCAGTAGTGTAGAAAGGGTATCAGAGGATGTTATGGTCCTTCTAAAGGTGAAGTGTGTGTTTTCTGTCATGTGACTCTGCTTGAGGGCCCATGTGGGTTCCCTCTGTGGATTCCTCCCTAACAGATAGTTATGGGCTGTGTCTGTGTGTCTCTCTCTTTCTCTCTCTATCTCTCACTTCCTCTCTCTGTGTGTGTCTCTATCTCTCTGTCTCTCTGTGTGTGTCTCTCTCTCTTTCTTTCTATCTAATTTTCTGTCTGTCTGTCTGTCTCTCTCGCTCTCTCTCTCTCTCCCTCTGTCTGTCCCTATCTCTCCCTCTCCGTGTCTCTCCCTCTCTGTGTCTCTCTGTGTCTCTCCCTCTCTGTGTCTCTGTGTCTCTCCCTCTTTGTGTCTCTCTGTGTCTCTCCCTCTCTGTGTCTCTCTCTGTGTCTCTCTCTCTCTCTCTCTCTCTCTCTCTCTGTGTCTCTCTCTCTCTCTCTCTCTCTCTCTCTCTCTCTCTCTCTGTTTCTCTCTCTCTCCATGTGTCTCTCTCTCTCTCTCTCTCTCTCTCTCTCTCTCTCTCTCTCTCTCTCTCTCTCTCTCTCTCTCTCTCTCTCTCTGTTTCTATCTCTGTTTCTATCTCTTTCTCTCTGTCTCTCTCTGTCTCTCTCTCTCTCTTTGTATATGTGTGTGTCTACTGTACAACAACCCTGTGGTACTAGTATGTTATTAGTACAGTAGGTGTCCTGTGGGCGACCTCATCCTTTAGTGAATGGTTTATCAGTACAAAGGGAATTATTTAGCCAGGGCCTTTATCCCACACTGACCTATATTTTACATTGAATTACTTGTTGCTTATCATTTTGCTTTAATTGTAATGTTTTACCTCAGGTAACAATCGGAACAATCAGTCTAGACAACCTACAATCAATTCAGGACAAATATTCCTACGCTGACCTATTTTCTGACTAGACCAGACTGAATCAACAGTGCATATTTTGGGGTAAATGTGAAACATGCAGGAAGGACCCATTGTTATTGTATCATACAGTACATAATGGTCATTCTTCTTACGGATAATTAGAGGGATAACAGGGAATATTAAAATGTCTTATGACAATGTCAGAAATAGTTAGCTAGATCAGGTGAAAATGTAAAACTTGACAAGTCAAGAGATGTTAAAACTAATTTCCCGAACCCCAAAAGGCACAATTAAAGGGGATAGGTGTCCATCTATCCCCTTTAAAACAACTTACTGAAATCAGTATTCAGACATTTCTCTTACACAAGGACCTTTCCTTGAGGTGTAGGTTGTGCTATATTTGATGGTGCACAAGAGCAGAATCTTTAGTAGCTTGAATGAAACTAACTGTCCACTGGCGCATTCAGCAGATGGATACACAATTATGTTGAACAGTGTGTGTGTAGCAGTGGAAAGGTCATATCCTTTATGGTTGGTTGGTTGGTTGTGTGCACGCGTGCGTGTGTGTGTGTGTGTGTGGGACAGGTATAAGCTAGAGGAACTGTTCTGGTATTAGCCAGAGGATCTGTTCTTGTCCCTCTGTGCTGTGGACAGTGATGTTAGCCTACTTTGCATGTGTTTGTTGTCTAGGGGTTGTTCAGCTTAGGTTTGTGGCAGAGCTAACCTCTATTTTGCATTTTCATTTGGGTTTAAAATACATTAATACAATATTCATTTTGCATGCAATTTGCATTCATGTCAGTTCCCATAAGGGCAACGTCAACGTCACATCACTACAATATTTCTGGCAAGTGTTACAGGTTATTTTTTGCGGCTTGGTTGCAGAATATGTTGTTAATGACAATTCCATTTTTCATAAGGTGTTAGAAATGTACACTCCCCAGTCTCACACTCTCCGTACAACAATAATATAATAAAGTGACAAAGAATAATCAGGGGACAGAAATGTACCATTAGGAACACCCTTAGCATTTTGAATATCGTTGCAATTTGGCAGAAGCCTTGCTTGAACTATGAGAAAGGATTATGTGTTTAATCACTTTATTCACAAACTGATGAGGAAGCCTCACAGCACAGGTGTCACTACAAACCTTCTTCTCACTATCCATCCCTACAATACTACTAGCTTCACAAGCATCCCATTCTCCGACTTTCACTGCAGAGCAAAACAGCACTGCCCATAATTAAATAAGTCTATCAGCTGAGTGAAAGATATGATTACATCCACTGACTCTGTTTTTACAGTATATTCCTTAGGGCTGTAGCTCCTGCCCAGGAAATCGTGTTAACCTACAGGGCCATTCATTAATATTGCATCATCCTCTCATACTGTCTGTCTGTCTGCCTGCCTGTCTGTCTGTCGGTCAGTCTCTGCGTGTGTTTGTGTGTGTGTGTGTGTGTAATGACTTATTGTGGAAAGGTGTTTACAGAGGAGTTGTCAGGACGTGCAGAGTCAACGAGTGTGTGCCTTAGGGGCCGCTCCACTCCTATGCAGTAGTAATTAAAGAATCCTCCAAATAGGCCTAGTTTGAGAGAAAAGACAATTACTGTAAATTATTCAAAGGGTTTAATATTTCAAATTAGAGCCAATCGAATTACCAAACTAATTTCCTACAGACAACCCCTCTATCTACGCAGCTCTCACACAGGAAGGATTCAAGAAAGGCAGTATCTTGGAATCACCTTCATGTTATTGTTTAAGATGAACTGGGCTGTTGCCACGACAACGCCGGGGAGGTGTGGGTTGCCTCAGCCTGCCTAATTTCTTGTTTCCTGAAATAGCCCCGTAGCGCTTTAAATTGTTTAAACAGATAACTGGAAATCTGGCCCTGTGCCAGGAGTATGCCCCACTGCCACATGGGATATTAGAGGCGGCACAAACAGAGGCCCGGCCACTGCGAGGGAATAGGTCCAGCAGCCAGCGAGTCACATCTCCCGATCAGTCTCTTTCAACCAGCCCGGCCTGTTAATTGTCTTCATCTCAGTCAGCGAAGGTCTCCCATTTGCTATCGAATTAGACCAATAAGGAGCTAAGTCATAGGGGGATGTTGTTGGAGTGGAGGGGGAGGAGGGGAGGGGGAGGGGGGGGGGGTTGATGTCTTTGACTTTAGCCAAGTGTAGGCTAGATAATTAGATAATAAATTAATGCTGTCTAGTTCATCGAATAGGCTTGGCTGTCATAAGATAGTGTAATAATAGTGTGACATTAAAACCAAGACAGGAACATGTTCTGTTGACTATTAGTTATATTGTTTTCATGGCATTATTACTCAGAAAATGGCATTCCACACACACACTCGCTCTCTCTCTCTCTCTCTCTCTCAGAGACTTGTATTTCTCTCTTGTTCTTTCTCTCTCTCTTGGAGACTTGTATTTCTCTCTCTCTTGGAGACTTGTATTTCTCTCTCTCTTGGAGACTTGTATTTCTCTCTCTCTTGGAGACTTGTCTTTCTCTCTCTCTTGGAGACTTGTCTTTCTCTCTCTCTTGGAGACTTGTCTCTCTCTCTCTCTCTCTCTCTCTCTCTCTCTGGCTGCTGGGGTCTGGGCGAGATAATTTTCGGCTACATTGGCAGCAGTTTCCATGTCCCTCCATTCCCCCAGCGAGCCAGCCAAGTCCCCTTGATGAAAGCCATCAGTCACTGCTGACCAACGGCTCTGGTCACTGGACTGTGAAGGGGATGTCTCTATAAGCACCTCTCTGCCCACCGCCAAATTTTGATTTAATGCCTTTAATTCCCACCTTCCCGGGGCTTCTCAAAAGGTTAGTTCAGGAGCACCCTGACAAGTTTATAAGGGCCTTGTTGGGTGTTTGGCTGGGGGACACTGCAATGCAATTGCTTTGGACTCTGTACACACAAGCAATGTATGGCTTGTTGAATGCATCTGTTGGTGGTTATTGGTGGTTGTTGGTTTCCACCGGGGCTGTTGGTGGTGGTGGTGGTTTTGATTACCACCGGGTCTGTTGGTGGTTATTGGTGGTTGTTGGTTACCACCGGGGCTGTTGGTGGTGGTGGTGGTTTTGATTACCACCGTGTCTGTTGGTGGTTATTGGTGGTTGTTGGTGGTTATTGGTGGTTTTGATTACCACCGGTGGTTGTTGGTTACCAGCAGGGCTCTTGGTGGTTGTTGGTTACCACCGGGTCTTTTGGTGGTTGTTGGTTACAACCAGGGCTCTTAGTGGTTGTTGGTTACCACCAGGGCTCTTGGTGGTTGTTGGTTACCACCGGGGCTGTTGGGGGTTGTTGGTTACCACCGGGGCGGTTGGGGGTTGTTGGTTACCACCAGGGCTCTTGGTGGTTGTTGGTTACCTCCGGGGCTGTTGGGGGTTGTTGGTGGTTGTTGGTTACCACCGAAGCTATTGGGGTTTGTTGGTTACCACTGGGGCTGTTGGGGGTTGTTGGTGGTTGTTGGTTACCACCGAAGTTATTGGGGTTTGTTGGTTACCACTGGGGCTGTTGGGGGTTGTTGGTGGTTGTTGGTTACCACCAGCGCTGTTGGTGGTTGTTGGCATTACAGTCATATATTCTTTAGTGAGAGCATGTTGGTGCTCTACACATTCGCAAACACACCCAAACAAACACACACACACACACACACACACACACACACACACACACACACACACACACACACACACACACACACACACACACACACACACACACACACACACACACACACACACACACACACACACAAACACACACACACACACACACACACACACACACAACCCTCTCTTGCCCCCAAACATTCACACACTGGGAGTAAGAATTATGTTTGACTGAGTGAGATCAATGTGTGGAAAATGTAACATATGCTATTGGTGACTGTCTAGATGAAGAGTGATGTCTTGGGAGTGACATGTTGAAAATAACATGGAGGGAGAGCGGATATTCCCATGATTGCAGATAACACACAAACATTTAGAGAGGATAGTTTTCTTGACTCTGTTGATAGCCTGCTTAAACCAGACTAAATGCTGCAATCAACATTGTGAAACAATGTTCAGTCGGTTTCAACCAGGCTAATCCACCAACGTTCAGTCGGTTTCAACCAGGCTAATCCACCAACGTTCAGTCGGTTTCAACCAGGCTAATCCACCAACGTTCAGTCGGTTTCAACCAGGCTAATCCACCAACGTTCAGTCGGTTTCAACCAGGCTAATCCACCAACGTTCAGTCGGTTTCAACCAGGCTAATCCACCAACGTTTTTCCTACACATACATGGGTCTCTGTCAATCACCCTCATCATGTCTTCTTATGGAGTGATTTACACAAAATACATTCTGATCGAAAGGTAGTCATAATAAGATGCAGCTGCCATACTCGTACACAGACACGCACACGCACACACACACACACACACACACACACACACACACACACACACACACACACACACACACACACACACACACACACACACACACACACAGAAATGCTTCCATGATTTCATGAGTGGTGTGTAAAACAGATCGGATTTATCTGAGCCTCGGATTTATCTGTCAGCACCAATTTATGACTGTCATCATCATTATCATTGGGAGTAATGTCTTTGGAGTACATATGGAGCAGTAAATTCTATTCCTGGGTGAGTTGTTAATGGTGAATATTACTCGTACACAGCCTATCTAACAGACATGTCATACACTGTCTGTCTGAGTACATAATCTGGTTATAGGATGGATATGCCTGAGGATCCTCCCTATCTAGAACATATGGGAGAGCAAGATAGCTTTTATTTAGGGGGAATTGGGATACTGTTGTATGTCTCTATAAGAAGAAAGAAAATGATGGTGATTATGTTGATGGTGATGATGATTTTGTTGTTGATGATGAAAACATCAATTGTGGAACTCCTCCTTTATATATTATGGGCTTGTTAGGAATGACTTACAAAGACAAGCACTTTGATATTCACTACACTCTTAAAAAAGGGGTTCCAAAAGGGTTCTTCAGCTGTCCCCATAAGTCGGGTTCTACATGGAACTCAAAAGGGTTTTACCTGGAACCAAAAGGGTTCTTTAAAGGGTTCTCCTATGGGGATAGTCGAAGCACCCTTTCAGTGTTCTAGACAGCACCTTTATTCCTACGAGTGTACTGTAGGCCTAATAAAGCATTGTCACCATATGCTTGCGGCTGTTCAATATGATTACCCATAGGTGCTTCCTCTCCTCAGCCCAGTGACAAACCATCAAATGGAGAACATAAAAGTTTACTAGTAGAGTTGTGAGAATGGCACGGATGAAAGAACCTGTTTTCAAAAGGACTCCTTTTCTTTGTACTGTGGCATGCACATTTAAACCAGTATTCTCCAACACAGCATAGTGGCCTGGATCTGATCTGAAGCCTGTGTGGAGGAAACCAAATAATGAAAGTAGCTATAGTTCCAGAGGATTTTTTATCCTTAGATAATTAAAGATTTGCCAAACCGATTCCACTGTGAGCCGTAACCATGTAAGTGAAAGTTAGATTTATTTTATTTTATTTTAGAAAAGAGGATTTGGATTTGTGATTCTATATCAGACTCGTCATGGTTGAGGAAATAACTATCAAAGACTGGAGAAAAAATAATTCTCCCCAATCCCGAATGAAAAGGAAATGCATTTCTAAGATCTCTGAGCCAGATATGCCTTTTTGTTTTGCTAGAGGTAATTACTTTGCTGCATTTAATAACTGCTCTTTTTACATGTTCTCGAATCAAAACAAGACTGGAAATGTTTTATTCAAAACAAGTTATTTAATGAATGTAGGTCAGATCATTCTATATATATATAAAGACATCTGCATATTTCTCTATTTAATTTTAAAACAATATTTTTGTTGTTGTTGGATGTCTGCCATATCTGCCAAGATAGAATTTAACATGGACAAGATAAGGATGGAATTATGATACCACTTATGTAGAGTACTTGTGAATGTATTAAAATACTATACTAAACAAAAATATAAACGCAACATGCAACAGTTTCAACAATTTTACTGAGTTACAGTTCATATAAGGAAATTAGTCAATTTAAATAAATAAATTAGGCCCTAATCTATGGATGTAATTTGAATGGGCATAGGCCCACCCACTTGGGAGCCAGGGCCAACCTTTGGGGAGCCAGGCCCAGCCAATCAGAATGAGTTTTTCCCCACAAAAGGGCTTTATTGCAGACAGTAATACTCCTCAGTTTCATCAGCTGCCCGGTTGGCTGGTCTCAGACAATCTGGCAGGTGAAGAAGCCAGATGTGGAGGTCCTGGGCTGGCGTGGTTTCACGTAATCTGTGGTTGTGAGGCCGGTTGGACGTACTGCAAAATTCTCTAAAATGACGTCGGTGGCGGCTTATGGTAGAGAAATTAACATTAAATTGCATGCTCCCTCAAAACTTGAGACATCTGTGGCATTGTGTTGTGTGACAAAACTGCAAATGTTAGTGTCCTTTTATTGTCTGTGTAATAAGCTTCTTGATATGCCCCACCAACAGGGATGTATACAAAGTTGTGCACAACATTTGAGAGAAATACGTTTTCTGTGCGTATGGAAAACCGGGATCTTTTATTTCAGCTCATGAAACATGGGACTAAGACTTTACATGTTGCATTTATATTTTTGTTCAGTACAGTTTGGGCTAAATTAAGAAAACGAACAGTTCTTATATGAGATTGGAACCCTGGCCCATCCTCTTTCCCCGCCTCCCCGGAACTTTTGTGTGTCCTCAAACTGACCTTTGACTGCAGTAGTGAGGAAACATGACCTATACAGTAAGGCAACCAACTACTTTGAAGCGCAACTTTGTTTTAATGTTAGGATATTGTTTACTCAGATAACCCAATTCCATCCTGTTTAATATTCATACTGCCAGTATGATCCTAATTTACTCTCAACATCAGGGCATAATGTAACTGGCCACATAAGGACTCAAGCTTGTTTCAGTTTATTTTTGTATTGTTCAATTCTTCATTTTTTTTATCTTAAAAATAAACCAGAATTCCTAGGAGATGACTAAAGAACATGTGCAGCCCCAACGCTTAGCGATAATGAGGCAGACTACAAACTAAAGAGCGAAGAACTACAGACAACAACACAACTCGTTTCTGAAGTAGTGTGTGTGTGTCTTCTGGGCGGTTGAAGCAGCCTTGAGTGTGTAGCTAAGCTAAGTGCTGCATACCCACTGATGGCTCTGTATCGAACAGACGGTGTTGTCTGTCACTCCAGGCCATTCACGCAGACTCTCGGCAGAGGAGAGGGAAATATGAACAGCTGTCTCCTTTTGCAATTAATCTTATTCTGCTGTCCAGCAATGAGGTATGGTCCTGTATCAAGGTTATTAAAGTTCTGTGCTTTTATATTCGTTTTAGTTTACTATAATAACCTTGTCTTGTATTACCGTATTGATCGCTTGGCAGGACTGTAATATACTGTATTATTGACCGAGAAAAAAGGAAAACATTATTGATAGAAACAGTTCTCAATGCCACCGAGGTAGTCAAAGGATGATCTCACTGAAGGACAAGTTCATAGCACTGTATGACACTGTACTGCCCATAGTTCAACTATACCATCATGGTATTAGCCTGACCATGAACTTTCTTATTATCGCCATCGTCTCACGTCTGCACTGACTATCCAATGAGTTCTACAGCAACGAAGGCAATAGTTGACCACTAACACTGTAGCGTTCCTATCTTCTTCTAAACTTTGCTGAGAAACGCAGTGAAACTGGCTTCAGTGGAATCCTTCACTCAGATATTACAGGACCAGATGAGGTCATGTAATCATTTGAGTCTCACAATTTTGTAGTGCATTGAATATCTAAATACCTACTGCTCTGTGGCGGGCGAAGCCTGAGATGCACTGACAATATTACCTCTAATATTAGAGATCTAGACTGGATCTGTCGATGTTAATACCTGGAACAGTTCCCCTCTATCTCAACTTACAGCAGCCAGCCACTCAGGTCAGAACTCATATTCCAAAAACCTGAAAAGTTTCAAAAAGTTGTATTTCTCCTGTTGGCAAAGTGCAGACTGTGAAGTGAAGAAAATGATTGTGGAAGCCAGACAAATTTACACCTTGGCGGAATATCATGAGTCCTGCAATTTCACACAGACCCAGTTTTTTGCTCCACAGAAACAGCCAGGAAAACAGCCAAGTCTGCCACTTTCCAGATGGAGGGTATGCTTATGAATAATGACTAACTCCGAAAGTTGACTCTGACTGCCGGTGTTACAATGTTAGCTAAGGCGCACATTTTCATCCACATTACTTACATAACAGAGGATAACTAATTGTGTGTTAATTTGTTGCCAAGGTTTCTTCATTGTTACCAAGCACAGGGCTTGAAAGGTAACAAGAATAAGCAATTACAGTATGACAGCATGGTAATATACTGAAGAGGCTATTTGTTTACTGACATGAACAACACGTACTATCAGGTATGAAGGTAAGACCCAGATGCAGACAACGTTGAATTAACAATGGTTTAATAATCCAACAGGGGCAGGCAATAGACCGGTCAAGGCAGGCAGGGGTCAGTAAACCAGAGGTGGGGCAACGGTACCGGATGGCAGGCAGGCTCAGGGTCAGGGCAGGCAGGGGTCAATAATCTAGAGGTGTGGCAAAGGTACAGGTCGGCAGGTAGGTTCAGGGTCAAGACAGGCAAGGGTCAAAACCAAGAGGGCGAGAAAAAGAGAGATTGGAAAAGTAGGAGTTGAGACACAAAACACGGGTTGACTTGACAAACAAAACATACTGGCAACAGACAAACAAAGAACACACAGACAAACAAAGAACACACATACATTGCATTCGGAAAGTATTCAGACTCCATTACATTTTGTTACGTTACAATTTTATGCTAAAATCAATCTACACACAATACCACATAAAACTTTTTTTTTTTTTTTATGTTTGCAAATGTAATAAAAAAAGAAAAAAAAAACTGAAATATCACAAGCTACAAGCTTGGCGTACCTGTATTTGGGCAGTTTCAAATCCAATTTTATTTGTCATGTGTGGAATACAACAGGTGTAGTAGACCTTACAGTGAAATACTTATTTACAAGCCCTTAACCAACAGTGCAGTTTTAATAAAATACCCCCCAAAAAGTAAAAGATAAGAATAAGCAGTACATTAAATGTTGTATTTTTAGTTAACCTTCATTTAACTAGGCAAGGCAGTTAAGAACAAATTCTTAGTTACAATGACGGCCTATCAAAAGGCAAAAGGCCTCCTGCCTGAGATTGAAAAAATAAAAAAATAAATACAATATAAATATATAGGACAAAACACACATCACAACAAGAGAGACAACACAACACTACATAAAGAGAAACCTAACACAACAACATAACAAGGCAGCAACACATGACAACACAGTATGGTAGCAACACAACATAACAACATGGTAGCAACACAACATGGAAGCAGCCCAAAACATGGTACAAACATTATTGGGCACAGTCAACAGCACAAAGGTCAAGAAGGTAGAAACAGCAATACATCACACAAAGCAGCCACAACTGTCAGTAAGAGTGTCCATGATTGAGTCTTTGAAAAAAAGATGGCCGAATGGTGAAGAACATCTAGCCGCTAGATGTTAGCTGTGATAGCTGTGATTGTATAGCTGCAATGTAAAACTGATTTATACCTCAAATATGAACATTTTTTCGAACAAAACATAGATTTATTGTATACCATATTATAAGACTGTCATCTGATGAAGTTGTTTCTTGGTTAGTTGGGTTGGTTCTTGGTTAGTTAGGTTGGCTTTGTGCATGCTACCTGTGCTGTGAAAAATGTCTGTCCTTTTTTGTATTTGGTGGTGAGCTAACATAAATATATGTGGTGTTTTCGCTGTAAAACATTTAAAAAATCGGACATGTTGACTGGATTCACAAGATGTGTATCTTTCATTTGCTGTATTGGACTTAATGTGTGAAAGTTAAATATTTCAAAAAAATATCTTTTGAATTTCGCGCTCTGCCTTTTCAGTGGAATGTGGGAGGAGTTCCACTAGCGGAACGCCAGAGCCAGACAGGTTAACACAAAATCCGGGGAGGGGCCAGCTGAGTATAAGACTGTATCATCTACATATAAATGGATGAGAGAGCTTCCTACTGCCTGAGCTATGTTGTTGATGTAAATTGAGAAGAGTGTGGGGCCTAGGATTGAGCCTTGGGCTACTCCCTTGGTGACAGGCAGTGGCTAAGACAGCAGATTTTCTGACTTTATACACTGCACTCTTTGAGAGAGGTAGTTAGCAAACCAGGCCAAAGACCCCTCAGAGACACCAATACTCCTTAGCCGGCCCACAAGAATGGAATGGTCTACCGTATCAAAAGCTTTGGCCAAGTCAATAAAAATAGCAGCACAATATTGCTTAGAATCAAGGGCAAAGGTGACATCATTGTGGACCTTTACGGTTGCAGTGACACACCCATAACCTAAGTGGAAACCAGATTGCATACCTGAGAGAATACAGTACTATAGACATCAAGAAAGCCAGTCAGTTGAATCTTGACAAGTTTTTCCAAACACTTTTATAAACAGGGCAAAATAGAAATAGGCCTATAACAGTTAGGATCAGCTTGATCTCCCCCTTTAAATAAAGGACAAACTGAGGCTGCCCTCCAAGCAATGGGAACCTCACCAGAAAGGAGAGACAGGTTAAAAAGGTTGGAGATAGGCTTGGCGATGATAGGGGCAGCAACCTTAAAGAGGAAAGGGTCTAAACCATCTGACCCAGATGTTTTTTGGGGTCAAGTTTAAGGAGCTCTTTTAGCAGCTCGGACTCAGTGAATGCCTGCAGGGAGAAGCATCGGGGATAGTCGCATTAGAAGGGGTGGAACATGAGGAAATGTTGGACGGGCAAGGAGGCATGGCTGAGTCAAGTATAACAATAGCGGGGATATATACAGGGGGTACCGGTTGGTACAGAGTCAATGTGCGGGGGCACCGGTGTCAAGGTAATTGAGGTAATATATACATTTGAAGTCGGAAGTTTACATACACCTTAGCCAAATACATTTAAACTCAGTTTTTCCCAATGCCTGACATTTAATCCTAGTAAAAATTTGCTAGGATCACCACATTATTTTAAGAATGTGAAATGTCAGAATAATAGTAGAGAGAATGATTTATATCAGCTTTTATTTCTTTCCTCACATTACCAGTGGGTCAGAAGTTTACATTCACCCAATTAGTATTTGGTAGCATTGCCTTTAAATTGTTTAACTTGGGTCAAATGTTTCAGGTAGCCTTCCACAAGCTTCCCACAATAAGTTGGGTGAATTTTGGCCCATGTAACTGAGTCAGGTTTGTAGGCCTCCTTGCTCTCACACGATTTTCAGTTCTGCCCACAAATCTTCTATAGGATTGAGGTCAGGGCTTTGTGATGGCCACTCCAATACCTTGACTTTGTTGTCCTTAAGCCATTTTGTCACAACTTTGGAAGTATGCTTGGGGTCATTGTCCATTTGGAAGACCCATTTGCGACCAAGCTTTAACTTCCTGACTAATGTCTTGAGATGTTGCTTCAATATATCCACATAATTTTCCGTCCTCATGATGCCATCTATTTTGTGAAGTGCATCAGTCCCTCCTGCAGCAAAGAACCCCCACAACATGATACTGCCACCCCCGTGCTTCACAGTTGGGATGGTGTTCTTTGGCTTGCAAGCGTCCCCCTTTTTCCTCCAAACATAACGATGGTCATTATGGCCAAACAGTTCCATTTTTGTTTCATCAGACCAGAGGACATTTCTCCAAAAAGTACGATCTTTGTCCCCATGTGCATTTGCAAACCATAGTCTGGCTTTTTTATGGCAGTTTTGGAGCAGTGGCTTCTTCCTTGTTGAGCGGCCTTTCAGGTTCTGTCGATATAGGACTCGTTGTACGATGGTTATAGATACTTTTGTACCGGTTTCCTCCAGCATCTTCACAAGGTCCTTTGCTGTTGCTCTGGTATTGATTTGCGCACCAACGTACGTTCATCTCTAGGAGACAGAACGCGTCTCCTTCCTGAGCGGTATGATGGCTGCGTGGTCCCATGGTGTTTATACTTGCGTACTATTGTTTGTACAGGTGAACGTGGTACCTTCAGCCGTTTGGAAATTGCTCCCAAGGATGAACCAGACTTGTGGATGTCTACAATTTTTTTTCTCTGAGGTCTTGGCTGATTTCTTTTGATTTTCCCATGATGTCAAGCAAAGAGGCACTGAGTTTGAAGGTAGGCCTTGAAATACATCCACAGGTACACTCAAATTATGTCAATTAGCCTATCAGAAGCTTCTGAAGCCATGACATCATTTTCTGGAATTTTCCAAACTGTTTAAAGGCACAGTCAACATAGTGTATGTAAACTTCTGACCTACTGGAATTGTGATACAGTGATTTATAAGTGAAATAATCTGTCTGTAGACAATTGTTGGAAAAATGACTTGTGTCATGCACAAAGTAGATGTCCTAACCGACTTGCCAAAACTATAGTTTGTTAACAAGAAATTTGTGGAGTGGTTGAAAAACGAGTTTCAATGACTCCAACCTAAGTATATGTAAACTTCTGAATCCAACTGTACATGTAGGTAAAGTTATTAAAGTGACTCTGCATAGATAATAACAGAGAGTAGCAGCAGCGTAGAAAGGGCAATGCAAATGGTCTTGGTAGCCATTTGATTAGCTGTTCAGGAGTCTTATGGCTTGGAGGTAGAAGCTGTTTAGAAGCCTCTTGGACCTAGACTTGGTGCTCCGGTATTGCTTGCTGTGCGGTAGCAGAGAGAACAGTCTAAGACTAGGATGGCAAGAGTCTTTGACAATATTTATGGCCTTCCTTTGACACTGCCTGGTATAGAGATCCTGGATGGCAGGAAGCTTGGTCCTGGTGATGTACTGGGCCGTATGCACTACCCTCTGTAGTGCCTTGCGGTCGGAGACCGAACAGTTGCCATACCAGGCAGTGATGCAACCAGTCAGGATGCTCTCGATGGTGCAGCTGTAAAACCTTTTGAGGATCTGAGGACCCATGCCAAATCTTTTCAGTCTCCTGAGGGGGAATAGGTTTTGTCGTGCCCTCTTCACGACTGTCTTGGTGTGCTTGGACCATGTTAGTTTGTTTGTGATGTGGACGCCAAGGAACTTGAAGCTCTCAACCTGCTCCACTACAGCTCTGTAGATCCTCTCAAGCTCTGTCAGGTTGGATAGGGAACGTCGCTGCCCAGCTATTTTCAGGACTCTCCAGAGATGTTTGATCAGGCTCAAGTCCGGACTCTGGCTGGGCCACTCAAGGACATTCAGAGACTTGTCCCGAAGCCACTCCTGCGTTGTCTTGGCTGTGCGCTTAGGGTCGTTGTCCTGTTGGAAGGTTCACCTTCGCCCCAGTCTGAGGTCCTGAGCGCTCTGGAGCAGGTTTTCATCAAGGATCTCTCTGTACTTTGTTCTGTTCAGCTTTCCCTTGATCCTGACAGGTCTCCCAGTCCCTGCCACTGAAAAACATCCCCACAACATGATGCTGCCACCACCATGCTTCAACTTAGGGATGGTGCCAGGTTTCCTCCAGAAGTGAAGCTTGGTATTCAGGTCAAATAGTTCAATCTTGGTTTCATCAGACCTGAGAATCTTGTTTCTCATGGTCTGAGAGTCCTTAAGGTTCCCTTTGGCAAACTCCAAGCGGGCTGTCATGTGCCTTTTACTGAGGAGTGGGTTCCATCTAGCCACTCTACCATAAAGGCCTGATTGGTGGAGTGATGCAGAGATGGTTGTCCTTTTGGAAGATTCTCCCATCTCCACAGAGGAACTCTGGAGTTCTGTCAGAGTGACAGAGTCTTAGTGGTTCCAAACTTCTTTCATTTAAGAATGTTGGAGGCCACTTTGTTCTTGAGGACCTTCAATGCTTCAGACACTTTTTGTTACCCTTCCCCAGATCTATGCCTCGACACAATCCTGTCTCGGAGCTCTGTGGACAATTCAACCTCATGGCTTCGTTTTTGCTCTGACATGCACTGTCAACTGTGGGACCTTATATAGACAGGTATGTGCCTTTCCAAATCATGTCCAATCAATTGAATTTACCACAGGTGGACTCCAATCAAGTTGTAGAAACATCTCAAGGAAGATCAATGGAACCAGGATGCACCTAAGCTCAATTTCAAGACATAGCAAAGGGTCTGAATACTTATGTAATTAAGGTATTTCTGTTTTTTATTATTCATAAATTAGCAAACATTTATGTCAACCTGTTTTCTCTTTGTCATTATGTGGTATTGTGTGGAGATTGATCAATTTTAGAATACATCTGTAACGTAATAAAATGTAGAAAAATCCAAGGTGTCTGAATCATTTCCGAATGTAGTGTATATAGAAGAAATTTGACAAAATGACTTGTTGGAAAGGTGGCATCCTATGCCACGTTAAAAGTCACGGAGCACTTCTTCAATCAGGCCATTCTACTGCAAATGTTTCGCTATGGAGATTGCATGGCTGTGTGCTCGATTTTATAACACTAATTTGAAGGGGTGTCCACATACTTTGCACATACTTTGTATATATAGTGTTTATATTATATAAAATAAACAGGTGAAATGAAGAATAAATACACAAGAAAAGCTTGCAGTGAGTGGTCACACTTCCTCCGATATGTTACATTACACTGAATAATCCACTTCCCTTTTACTCCTTTCAGGCTAGTAGGCATTCCCTCCATTCCTCCCCTCCACCCCACTTTCCCCAGAGCTCTCCACGTAGCAGCAGCTACTCCTTCCTCAAAATTAAAAGGCACTAAAACCTGACAGCACTTGCGGCAAGTCTCCGAGAGAGAGAAAGAGAGCGAAAGAGAGAAAAAGAGAGAGAGAAAGAGAGAGAGAAAGAGAGAGAGAGAAAGAGAGAGAAAGAGAGAGAGAAAGAGAGAGAAAGAGAGAGAGAAAGAGCGAGAAAGACAAGTCTCCAAGAGAGAGAGAAAGAACAAGAGATAAATACAAGTCTCTGAGAGAGAGAGAGAGCGAGAGAAACATGCCTGAGATACAAAGAGAGATAGCGAGAGATAGAGAGAGAGATAGAGAGAGTGAGAGCGAGAGAGGCACTAAAACAGCCGCCCGGCTGTGGCCTAGATTTTCTTTTCAAATCCGCTCTGGAAGCCCTCCTCTCTCATCCTCAGCTGCACTGTACCATGAGCTCCAAGCTCTGAGTGGAGCTAGGCAGCCGTCTCTCGCATCGCCGATCTGTGCAGCACAGCACATCAAATCCCAATCTGTGTTAATTTGAGTGTGGGTCATTGTTTATTTTTAGCAACTGCCCTCGTTCTTGGGAAACAGGCAGTGATTTCTTTTTGCTCCGGTGACTCCAAACCTAGAGAGAGACTGGCTGAATATGTACTGTATGTAGACGCATGTTTCTAGTTTATGGATACTGTATTTGATACGTTCTGTATATTCATCTGTTTCAATATGTTGTGATAAATCAAGACTACAGTAGTTCTAGTTTGTTTTCTTCCGTCCATATTCACAACTATTAGAATTTAGACCTATTAGGATTTAGACCAATTATTTTCTAATCCATATGGAGTAAAGTAATTGGCCTTAAATGCGTTATAATTAAGCAGTAAGGCACGGGGGAGTGTGGTATATGGTCAATATACCACGGCTAAGGGCTGTTCTTACGCACGGCGCAACGCGAAGTGCCTGGATACAGCCCTTAGCCGTGGTATATTGGCCATATACCACAACCCCCTGAGGTGTCTTATTGCTATTATAAACTGGTTACCAATGTAATTAGAACAGTAAAAAAATGTTTTTTATCATACCCGTGGTATACGTTCTGATATACCACAGCTGTCAGCCAATCAGCATTCAGGGTTCGAACCCCCCAGTTTATAATTATAAACAGTATTTACTTTCCTATCATTCAATGTAGTCCAAGTCAGGTCAGTCAGTGTGAGTGAGTCAAAGCAGTGCTGCACTGAGTTTGGTAGCCACCCACCCTGACACATTGTATGGCATGTTATGCAACCAGTATCAACTAAATCACCAGTGACAACACATAGTGCTCTATACTATAGCCTAATCCCTACTAACTTTGCAATATTTTTGTCCGGGGCACTATTTAGGAAATAGGGTGCCATTTCAAACACAATCCCAGTAAGCAACCCAATTTATGACGAGTTTGGTAGCCGCCCACTCTGACACATAGTATGGTGCGTTATGCAATCAAGTGTCACAGCCTCCTAATTGCCAGTGACATCGCTCAGAATGCTTCACTGTGAAATGAATCACAACACAAGCGCCAGGCAGCTCTACATATTTTACACCCAGCGCGGCTTGTAATTCACAACAGACGAGCTAATTAATAAACCACATGCAACACAAATACCAATGAGCTACATTACAAGACACGTGATGTCTAAATGATCATCGGCCACCTGTAAAACGATGCGGGGGACTCCGAGTCAGAATACCAAAGCAGATCCTTTTTAAAATATTTTTTTCCACTAATTGGTCTTTTTACCAATCACATCAGATCTTTTCCCATCAGATTTGTTTCAGAGCAGATCTGATCTGACAAAAGACCAATGCGTGAAAAACTCATTTGGGCTGCCTGTGTAAATGCAGCCTTAAGAGCAATATCCAGAATCAGATTGCTTCTAGGTACAGCATGGACAGATATAACTGATTGTATTTAGGACCACGGTGTATATCCAACTGAAAATACATTCAAAGCTCGTTATAAATTGGGTGGTTTGAGCCCTGAATGCTGATTGGCTGACAGCTGTGGTATATCAGAACGTATACCACAGGTATGACAAAACATAGATTTTTACTGCTCTAATTACATTGGTAACCGGTTTATCTGGGTTTGTGATACACTACCAGTCAAAATTTTTAGTAACAAAAAAAGTGTTAAACAAATCAATTAACATTTTAAATTCTTCAAATAGCCCCCCTTTGCCTTGATGACAGCTTTGCACACTCTTGGCATTCTCTCAACCAACTTCACCTGGAATGCTTTTCCATCAGTCTTGAAGGAGTTCCCACATATGCTTAGCACTTGTTGGCTGCTTTTCCTTCACTCTGCAGTCCGACTCATCCCAAACCATCTCAATTTTGTTGAGGTCGGGGGATTGTGGAGGCTAGGTTATCTGATGCAGCACTCCATCACTCTCCTTCTTGGTAAAATAGCCCGTACACAGCCTGGAGGTGTGTTGGGTCATTGTCCTGTTGAAAAACAAAAGTCCCACTAAGCCTAAACCAGATGGGATTGCGTATCGCTGCAGAATGCTGTGGTAGCCATGCTGGTTAAGTGTGCCTTGAATTCTAAATAAATCACTGACAGTGTCACCAGCAAAGCACCTCTACACCTTAACACCTCCTCCTCCATGTTTGACGGTCTAATGTCCATTGCTTGTGTTTCTTGGCCCAAGCTAGTATCTTATTCTTATTGGTGTCCTTTAATAAAAAAATTCAACCATGAAGGCCTGATTCACATAGTCAGTCTCCTCTGAACAGTTGATGTTGAGATGTGTCTGTTACTTGAACTCTGAAGAATTTATTTGGGCTGCAATTTCTGAACCTGGAAACTCTAATGAACTTGTCCTCTGCAGCAGAGGTAACTCTGGGTCTTCCATTACTGTGGCGGTCCTCATGAGCCAGTTTCATCATAGCGCTTGATGTTTTTTGCGACTACCTCATGAAGCTGATTGAGAGAATACCAAGAGTGTGCAAATCTGTCATCAAGGCAAAGGGTGGCTATTTGAAGAATCTCAAATATAAAATAGATTTTGATTTGTTTAACACTTTTTTGGTTACAACATGATTCCATATGTGTTATTTCATAGTTTTTATTTCATAGTTTATTCTACAATGTAGAAAATTGTAAAAGTAAAGAAAAACCCTTGAATGAGTAGGTGTTCTAAAACTTTTGACCGATAGTGTATATGGCCAATATACTATGGCTAAGGGCTGTGTCCAGGCACTCCACTTTGCGTTGTGCATACGAACAGCCCTTAGCTTTGGTATATTGGGCATATACATCGCCCCTTTCGGGCCTTATTGCTTAAATAGACTCTAGTAGTGAATAGAGAAGAGGACATTGGAGTTCGACAGTTCCATATCTACAGTAACTCATAATTGTTAACACAGTTTGTGAAACGTATCCATATTTCCAAATGACTGAGCTATTAATGTTGTGCCTGGTATTAATAATATAGTTATTCTATTGTCACGATAGGTTGAATAAGATATAATGTGAAGATAGCATGTCATGAAGTTACATTTCGAGAGCTTGGGACTATATCTGCAACAAGATGATTCTGAGATAATTGACTTTAAAGTTGTTACGAGAATTATGTTCTCAATGTTCATAACCCAATTCAAATAAACTACTCGGTCTGCAACCCAGAATTTGTAAGATACTGGTTGAATGAAACAGACAGAGGCCCAGCCTACAATAGTCAAATGTTTATTCACGAGAATGTTCTGAAGTCCACAATACAAAGACATCCATTTTATAGCGGCAGTATATATCATATGAACATACATTTGCACACAAATAGTAGGTATCCTACGGACACTGATATTGGCCATATCAATACCCAGCCGACAAAGATTAGGGACCGTGAGAAGCACTCCCTGTCCTCCCTCAAATCTCTCAGTGGCGGCCCCTAGCCAAGGTCGGCACTGAATCTTGCTCAGACAGTCTGTGTTTAAGATACTATAGAGATATATTGTACAGATATATTGTTTTACCCTAATTCTGACTAAAACTACACACATCATGTATTATAATTTTACTGACTAAGACTACACACATCATTAATAATAATTAGATTCTAATGTACAGTGGGGCAAAAAAGTATTTAGTCAGCCACCAATTGTGCAAGTTCTCCCACTTAAAAAGATGAGAGAGGCCTGTAATTTTCATCATAGGTACACTTCAACTATGACAGACAAAATGAGAAAATAAAATCCAGAAAATCACATTGTAGGATTTTTAATGAATGTATTTGCAAATTATGGTGGAAAATAAGTATTTGGTCAATAGCAAAAGTTTATCTCAATACTTTGTTATATACCCTTTGTTGGCAATGACAGAGGTCAAACGTTTTCTGTAAGTCTTCACAAGGTTTTCACACACTGTTGCTGGTATTTTGGCCCATTCCTCCATACAGATCTCCTCTAGAGCAGTGATGTTTTGGGGCTGTTGCTGGGCAACACGGACTTTCAACTCCCTCCAAAGATTTTCTATGGGGTTGAGATCTGGAGACTGGCTAGGCCACGCCAGGACCTTGAAATGCTTCTTACGAAGCCACTCCTTCGTTGCCCGGGCGGTGTGTTTGGGATCATTGTCATGCTGAAAGAACCAGGCACGTTTCATCTTCAATGCCCTTGCTGATGGAAGGAGGTTTTCACTCAAAATCTCACGATACATGGCCCCATTCATTCTGTCCTTTACACGGATCAGTCGTCCTGGTCCCTTTGCAGAAAAATTGCCCCAAAGCATGATGATTCCACCCCCATGCTTCACAGTAAGTATGGTGTTCTTTGGATGCAACTCAGCATTCTTTGTCCTCCAAACACGACGAGTTGAGTTTTTACCAAAAATGTATATTTTGGTTTCATCTGACTATATGACTTTCTCCCAATCTTCTTCTGGATCATCCAAATGCTCTCTAGCAAACTTCAGACGGGCCTGGACATGTACTGGCTTAAGCAGGGGGACACGTCTCGCACTGCAGGATTTGAGTCCCTGGCGGCATAGTGTGTTACTGATGGTAGGCTTTGTTACTTTGGTCCCAGCTCTCTGCAGGTCATTCACTAGGTCCCCCCGTGTGGTTCTGGGATTTTTGCTCACCGTTCTTGTGATCATTTTGACCCCACGGGGTGAGATCTTGCGTGGAGCCCCAGATCGAGGGAGATTATCAGTGGTCTTGTATGTCTTCCATTTCCTAATAATTGCTCCCACAGTTGATTTCTTCAAACCAAGCTGCTTACCTATTGCAGATTCAGTCTTCCCAGCCTGGTGCAGGTCTACAATTTTGTTTCTGGTGTCCTTTGACAGCTCTTTGGTCTTGGCCATAATGGAGTTTGGAGTGTGACTGTTTGAGGTTGTGGACAGGTGTCTTTTATAATGATGACAAGTTCAAACAGGTGCCATTAATACAGGTAACGAGTGGAGGAGAGAGGAGCCTCTTAAAGAAGAAGTTACAGGTCTGTGAGAGCCAGATATCTTACTTGTTTATAGGTGACCAAATACTTATTTTCCACCATAATTTGCAAATAAATTCATTAAAAATCCTACAATGTGATTTTATGGATTTTTTTCCCTCATTTTGTCTGTCATAGTTGAAGTGTCCCTATGATGAAAATTACAGGCCTCTCTCATCTTTTTAAGTGGGAGAACTTGCACAATTGGTGGCTGACTAAATACTTTTTTGCCCCACTGTATTTCATTGATGATTCTAATCAATTACATACAATTATATAGTTTCAGGGTGGAATATTCTAATCATTAATTTAAAGATATAAATTCCATTAACAAAAGTTCCAAAACCTCATTTGTTTGAATGGTGTCAGCAATTTTTATATTGTATTATTTTTTGAGTACTATATAGGTAGAGAACATTGAACAGAACAAGACTATGTCAACAACTACATTTTGAAAAAAATGCAGATATAACCTTATAGTCCCAAGCTCTCGATTTGTTTGGAGAGGTAATGCAGGGAAAATGGCGGCCTCAGACTCATCATAAAGTTCTGCTGGAAATGGTCTGTATCTGGGCACCCATGAAGATTAGTTTATCACCTCCCGTTTTCTTAGCATTATAAATATGTGAACGGTTCCCTCAGAAACACACGACTATACATAGAAGGAGTCGAGCATAATCGATGTGACATGCATTTTACATTTAGTACACTTTAACTTCTGGAAGGGCTGGTCATGACCGGTTTCTGATGTTTGGAACACATACGCCCGGCATGGAGAGATAGTAAGCTGCCCAATTTGGGACGAAGCACAGGCTAATTGGTTTGACATCTCGCTTTTGTTTAATGAGTGTTAAAATTAGGTTGGGATCATGTTTACATGCTGGTAAACCGTGTTTCTTTTCAGGGGTCTATGATTAGCTTTGATCTTCGGCGAGGGCTTCTAAGTCTAATTGCTCAGATTGTTTTTTTGTCTGAAAAAATACAAAGAAAATAATTTGCTGCCTTTTCCGTCGAGACATCTTTAAGACAGAGAGCAGACAGACAATTAGTTTATTTTTACAACGATGAAAAAGATGCGAAAAAGTCAACCATTGCTCTTTAGATATCTATTGATTCTGAAGTTCCTTATTGGTCAGAAGTTCTTTGTTATTCTCCACACGAATGCCCAATGAAGTCATGCTTCATCCATGAATGACATGAGATCTTAGTCTCAAACTTGATCACCAGTGCATCCTGACTGTCTTGTTCTCTGAATAGCATAGCTTCAAGGTGTCTGTGTGAGTTAGTGACAGGTCATTTCACCATATTCACCATGTTTTTCCACCCTTCTCTGAGGCAATCCTTTGCTGCCTCCCACCTGCTCTGGCTGAGATGAGTGTGTGTGTGTGTGTGCGTGTGTGTGTGTGTGTGTGTGTGTATGCGTACATTCATACGCGCGTGCGTGTGTGTGTGGCTAGAATGAGTCAGATTGGGCAGACGGCGAGGAGAGAGGGAGATTTACTAGACATTCAGGAAGCTGGCTACAGCCGCTTGCCGACCAGATTGAATACAGTACTTTAATCAACTAATGAGATGTGGAGCACCACAAATCAACTAAAGAGATGGGGAACGCCACAGATTAACTAAAGAGATGTCTCCGTCTCTGCATTAGGGCTCACATCCAACAGGTTCAGGTCAGGTCACCAGGATCTAAAACCGCCCACGGAGCGCAGCGCAAGCCTATTCTATATGTTGTGTGTGTGGCTGAATGTGTGTGTGTGTGAGGAAAGAGAGAGAGATGTTGTGTGTGTTTGTCTACTGTATGTGTAATTGTATGTATCTACAGTATATCTAGGTCTGCATTTGCGCAGGTGTGAGCCTCTGAATCTTTACAAGGTACTGCCAAATAAGATGACCTTGCAAGAGAGATACAGTATATCATGGATACCAATTCATGCTCGCATAGACAAACAGTGACTAACGTGTCATGGAAAAACAAGGAACTCAGTTGAACTGCTATGCAAATGAATCTGCATTCACCTCAGCGGCTTAACTGAAACCGGCGCCCACCTATTTTCCAACAGATAATGAGCTTAAACCTTTTTGTTTTCTTAAAGAAATAACTTTCCTGGACAGAGAAAAAGGAGGACGGTAATTCAAACCACTAATTTGTCCAGATTGAACCTTGTCGTATTTACTAAGCCTTTCACCTCTCTAAGTGTCTCGTTGTCGCTTGACCTGCACAAAAACACCACTTATCATGTCAACAGTCCACTCTCTGCGACCATCCTCTAGCTGTTGTTGTTGATCCAAAATGGCCACTGATAATATATGATCCTCCCCCTAAAACGCTGTTTAAATAAAGCTGACACCATGTGGCGATGCATAATTCAATTTACAGTACTGTCCTGGGTGTTCGGATTGGAACCAGGGGCCTAATTTATAACAGTTGCGCAAATTTCACACTAAATATCTGCATGCGGATATATGTTGACATTTATGAACTTGGCGTACACCATTCCCATAAGCCCATAAATCGTGAACAAGCATTATGTCTGCCTGGAAAACGCCCTCCATTCACCTTTTATGGTGGCAATAATGTCCATTATTTGCTGTATAATTTGTAACTATTGAAATCGGGTCACGGCAGTTTCTAAAAGAAAGAGCAATTAAAAATTTGATCAAATGTTTTTGTTGGTGTTGGCAGAATATTTTTATATTTTGTAGTAACTTATGCTGTATTTGCCAAAGGACTGTGACTGTAAGGTTCTTTATTTATTTTCTTAGTCAACCTTGTGTTCTGTTTCGTTGTGTTCTTGAACGTAGCCCTGTCGTTCATTTTTGTTCATTGATTTCACCTGTGTTAGTTACTCTCCTGGTCTCACCAGCTCCTTATTTAGTTATTTAGATCCTTCTGTTTGTGCCTTTGTGAGGTATTGTTCGTTTCGACTCTACTAAGCCTTTTCCTAGCTTGTTTGTGAGAACCAGTTATAGCCTTCAGTCCCAGTTCTGATTCACCTGCCTGTTTGCCAACCTGTGTATGACCATTGCCTGTGACCACGATTCCTACCTTCTGCGAAGGTGAAATAAACACCTGCCGCGCTCTGCGTGTGAATCTACACCCTTGTAAATCTACACCCATGTAATGAAACTCCCTCCCAGAGTTTCATTACATGACAGGAGACTAGAAATATTTGGCATGGGTCCTCAGATCCTCAAAAGGTTCTACAGCTGCACCATCGAGATCGTCCTGACCAGTTGCATCCCCACCTGGTATGGAAACTGCTTGGCATCTGACCGTAAGGCACTACAGAGGGTAGCGCGTACGGACCAGTACATCACTGGGGCCAAGCTTCCTGCCTTTCAGGACCTATATATTAGGTGGTGTCAGAGGAAGGCCCAAAATTGTCAAAGACCCCAGTCACCCAAGTCATAGACTGTTCTCTCTGCTACCGCTCAGCAAGCGGTACCGAAGTGCCAAGTCTAGGACCAAAAGGCTCCTTAACAGCTTCTACCCCAGAGCCATTAGACTGCTGAACAACTAATCAAATGGCCACCTGGACTATTTACATTGACCCCCCCTCCTCCCTTTGTTTTTACACTGCTGCTATGCATAGTCATCTATGAATAGTCACTTTACCCCTACCTATAGTGCATGTGCAAATTACATTGACTAACCTGCACATTGACTCGGTACCGGTACCCCCTGTATATATCCCCGTTATTGTTATGTACATTATTTGTGTTACTTTTTGATAGATTTTTTAAAGTGTTATTTAGTAAATATTTTATTAACTCTATTTCTTGAACTGCATTGTTGGTTAAGGGCTTTTAAGTAAGCATTTCATGGTAAGGTCTATACCTGTATACGGCGCATGTGACAAAGAACATTTGATTTGATTTGAGTTTCTGAAAGAAAAAGCAATATCAAGTTGGTGCGGACCAGTCAGCAGAATGTTTCAACAATGTTTTGTATTGACATTTTTTCCACAACCTAAATATGCTGGACTGCCCACAGACCTGCAGCGCTCACCTCGGTCATCATGAAAACCTTTGAGCGCCTGGTACTGTCCCATCTCAAAACCATCACCTCGACCCACTGCAGTTTGCCTACAGAGATAACAGGTCTGTGGACAATGCTGTCAACATGGGCTTACACTACATCCTCAAATACCTTGATAACCCCAAAGACAAATGCAAGATATTGTCTGTGGACTTTAGCTCTGCGTTCAATACCATCATCCCAGAACTGCTACAAGACAAACTCTCCCAGCTGAATGTGTCCAGCTCCATCTGTCCATCTTTATCCCTCAGCACTGGAGCACCGCAAGGATGCGTGGTCGCACCTCTACTCTACTCACTCTGCACCACTATCTGCACCTCCAACAACGCATCTGTCAAACTACTCAAGTTTGCAGATGGTACAACTCTGGTCGGTCTCATCACCAACAACGATGTACTACTTGCGGCAGAAAAATCTCCCAGTCAATCTCGATCCAGTTTTACGTATCAATGGTTAAGTCCATCTTCACCTCCTCCATCACCGTCTGGTTTGGGTCTGCGTCTGCCCTCTGCAAGGACAAACTGCAACGCATTGTCCGGTCATAGAGGGCCGTCGGCTGCCACCTGCCCTCCATCGAGGAAAGATCACCCCTCCCACCCCGGTCCCCCCCTCCTCCAAAAATTCACCTCTGGCAGGCAGTTCAGGTCACTGATGACCAAAACCTCCCGCGACCTGAAACCGTTCTTCCCCCGGGCTGTGGCCCTCACCAACTGGCCATCTGGCCCATAGAGACTAAAGGAATATACACTCTATGCTGCACACCGCATCAAGCCTTCTCTGAACTCTACACAAAATAACTGCACTATACTGCATTGCACTCTGTCCATCTCTCTGCATTTAGATATATTCATACTGATGGTGTAAATGTGTACATCCACTGTATATCAACCATATACCCACTGTACATTTGTATATCTGCTAATTCTGTATTAGCTCTATGCTCACTCTACCTAGTTGTATACAGTATAATATAAGTCAACTTTGTTAAAACTCTGTTGTTTGTATAATGACTCTAAATGTTGTCTATCACTAGCTGCACCACGTCACCAAGTAACATTTTACCTTTATTTAACTTGGCAAGTCAGTTAAGAACAAATTATTATTTTCAATGACAGCCTAGGAACAGTGGGTTAACTGCCTTGTTCAGGGGCAGAACGACAGATTTTTACCTTGTCAGCTCGGGGATTCAATCTTGCAACCTTTCAGTTACTGTCCCAACGCTCTAACCACTAGGCTACCTGCTGCCCAACATTCTGGGTATGTGTAAATGTACTTAGTGAATAAAGGTGATTCTGAAACATTGTCTAGGCTATGCCCAAAAATGGAATAATAGTAGTTACAGTATTTGAATACATACTTCAATGTAAAAGGTCAACTGTCTGTTCACCCGTTAAATTTTTATGTCATAAATGCACACAGCAAAACTTGAAATATATATTTTTACTAGGCTACTAGCTCAATTAAATGAGAGATGTGCATGGCAATTTCGGAAATGCATCACGCCAGAAAATATGACAAATTTTCTTTGCAATGGTTATGAAGATTAAATAAATAGCAATTTGATTCCTGTGTAATTATTTTAGATCAAAACATGTCGATTTTCACCAACAGACAACGGCTGCATCTTGTTATGTTTTAATATTGTAATATACAGTATTGCAATTAATAAACATGCCATCATATTGCAAGTACTTACTTGCAATACAATACTTCAACCACTAGAAAATGTGCGTACGCATGGTCTGAAGTTTGGGTGGAGGTAAGGACATTCTCACGGCAAGTAAAATAACCAAAAAAAATATGTTTTTAGAATTGACAACTTTTGCAGGAAAACTTGTGCACGCACGTTTTGAGGTATATTATGTACTTACGCAATGTTTATAAATGAGGCCGCAGGCACCTTGGGCTATTTATGTTTTGAATGTTTTCCCTGCATCCCATGCTGCTTTGGCATCTGGTCCAACCCGGGCAAGGGGGAAGGAAACGTGTGCTAGAAGGCAACTGGGGAATATCAATTTGTAATCTACTTGACACAATTTGGTCAAACATCCCATTATGTAGTGATGAAAACGGACATGTTAATGTGCTGATCTGGAGTCAGGGGATGTAGCCTCTATACCCGGTGTTCCTACTAAATATTGATCATGTGTCTCATACTGCCAGGCAGCAGGAGTAAACAGGTTATTCAATAATAAACACGTTTCAGCTGGCTCGCCTATGCTTTAGTCAACAGTGTACAGCTGTAGGATCTTCATTTTAACCAGTTTAACCACTTTTGTATGGGTTGATGCATTTTTTTTGTAAGGGAAAATACATTTTGAGATTGGAGAGTACAAACCTCAGAAGCATTTTTAAAGCTCAAGTACACTACGCATTTTAAATGTCCTGCATTGCAGGAAAGTTCTCCTGCAAAAGGGTGATCAAATTAAGATCCTACATCTGTAGGCTAAATCCCCTAGGGGTTTCACATAAATACTGGCTAGCATTTTATATAGGGAGTAGGTTATTCCAGGCTTAGGTGTTATATCAACCTGTCTTATATTTATATCAATACAAAAACATGTTACGGTGTACTACTGTGTCAAAGGCTGGAGATAGTATTTGTTGATATTCACAAAGTACCTCAGAGTAGGAGTGCTGATCTAGGACCAGGTCTCCTCTTCCATATAATCTTATTATTTATTATTGAAAAGAAAAAACAGATCCTAGATCAGCACTCCTACTCTGAGATCCTGTGCTTTGTCTCTGAATGAACTTAGTAAAAGGAGACAGCTAACAGTCCGTTGAAGTCTCAAATGTGAAGGCTTAAGGTACGTGGCAAAAAGGATATTTAGACAGTCTGTCTTTGATTTCCATCGACCTCCTCTATTATGGGAACGAATCAAAGCGCTTAAACTTTATTTTGAGGGATCTAGAGGCCATATATTGGAGATTTGACTTTTTTTGATGACTCTCTCTCTCTCCCCATCTATTTCTTTCACTCACTCTCACATAATCTCTCTCTCTCCTCCCCACTCTCCCTCTTTCTCTCTCTCGCTCGCTATTTCCCCACGTGAGGTTATTATGTAGTCTGGGCACCTGTGAAAACACCGTAACCTTTCTCAGTGTGCCCTTCCTTATTATTGCCAAGAGGGACATACAAGCCATGGCCAGCCAGCGCCCAACAATGGATTCCTCTGAAAAACATTAGTAATTGCCCTGAGGGGAGAAATAACGTCGAATTGAATCAGTTTTCCAATATTATTTTTAGTTTTCAAAATATTTGCACGTGAATTTCCACCAAATCAGACTCAAACGTATGAGATGATGCGACCTCCATAACCCCACCTCTGTTTTTTATGTTACTAGTATCACTGCTGTAGGTTTGCTTTGCACATGCGTCCATTTTCATTCTTTCTCTCTGAATCACAATGTAGTTCAATGAGACAAATGGGTGGATGGACGGACTATTATACTGTAGTACATTATGGCTAATTGCTCTTTTACCAAATTGAATAAGTACATATAAAAGAAACACAAGAATCACAAAGAATCTGACTGGCTGTAGGCTGTAGTTTCCAAGTAGGCTTTGGTTATGTTATTTCACAATAACTGGCATTATATATTTGATATCAACTAGGCACATCACATTCATGTTCAACTTACTTCACTGACCCAATAACCATATGACACCTAACAGTCTTAACATGAGTCATATGTCTTATTTTGACAAAATGTAATTACGGTTGAGTACCTTAGCACCATTCCCTGACCTATATACTGCACATTAAGACTCTGGCTAGCTCCGGTTTCAAAAGAGATGAGTTAAGCCATGATAACAACACATACCCTTTAGCTGACCTTTATGGACTAGCTAGAGAGTTAGAACCCCACTGTGAAGACAATACTGTGTGTGCTCTATATGTGTGTGTGTGTGTGCATGTACTACGCCCCGTATGCATCATGGTGTGACGGCGCAATGCATCATGGACGTGTTAACTAAAATCGGACACACACAGTGAGACCAGGTTGCTCATCCAATATGCTCCTGGCTCGGCAGAGGATCCAACTCATTTACTAAAGAAATTGTTTACGGTAGCAATCGGACAGAGGCTGTCATTAGAGTTGTGTCTTGTGTGTTCCCCAAATGAGTCACTGTGTCCAAACAAACAACCTTATTGAAACCTACACCCATGGGCCTGTTAGCCCACTGAAACGTAAGACACACATAGCATGGACGACGGATACAAAAGGTGCCACACACGGGCAAGGCTGTCGAAGAACACTGCTTAAATTGGTGAAAGTGGGTACTGGCCTGTACACTTGACCAGTTGCGTGGGTTTATCGCAATCCAACCGCTTGACAGCTAAATATATTCACTGAGCTAAATAAAGAAGATGAGGTTGAGGAACTGTGTTATTAGACAAAACAAACTGTGTCATTCGACAAATTAAAGACACAATCAAATAGGGAGGAAATGGCTTAAATTTGTGAGGAAAAAACGTATTGTACTGAATACAACTGGTGACTGGTAGTGTCCCGAAAAAACTCTTTACTATCGCTGGAATTGAACATTAGCCAGTCAATGGCTGAGAAGAAAAATGACACTGCCGACATTCGAGAGTGGAACATTAACAAAGCGGGGGATGTCGGGTTGGCAGTCGGCTGATTAGAACTAACCCCATAATTACCACATACAGTGGAGACAGAAACTTCTGCTGTTGCGGAAGTGTTTTGTTTTGGAGTTAACATGCTCCAATTCACCTGTCCCCATGAGGCACCCTGTACCTCTCCCTCTCATGATCACGTCGCTGCTGCTGCTAGAGTAATCTGCCGTACCGTCTCCCGTACCGCCTGACTCCGATCACTGGAGCGGATGATGCCTCTAATCATAGTTATCATTCAACCAAGAGGACTAACTGTCACTACAGATGTTGGATGTTCATTTGATCACCCTGTTGCTGGAGAACTTTCCTGCAATGCAGGAACATTTAAACGTGTAGGGTATTTGAGCTTTAAAAACATTTCTGAAGTTTGTAATTTCCAAATTTTAGACATAATTTAATCCACATAATAATAAACATTTCCTGTTTCTGCAGGATTCTTTTCCTGCTGTAGTAAACAGACCTTAATCTTAGAGCAGATTTAGACACAGCTAGTTTGAATCCTGCTTCAAAAATACATCAGGTTTAGTGCCTGAAGCAAGTGAGATCCAAGAAACTACATAAAATCTTGATAATCAGAAATTATATACACTAAATGCATTGATTTATACCAGTAAAGTCCTTATAGTGAAAGTTCGCCAAAGACTTTAAAGGTCATGTATCATAATAACAATTTTAAAAACTATAAAACACACTTTTTTTGGGGGGGGGGGGGGTATTGCCATCTACAAGTGGTGTATATTCCATTTTTGGGGGCAAAATTTAATTGCAACCTGGCCTTTAAAGATCCATAAGCCCAGATAAATGATTTAACCCATCACGAAAAAGACATGTTTATGATCTGGTCTGTACCTAATGCAGGCAGGGATTGATTGGCGGCCATTTTGTGAGATAAATGAGGAAGAGCTGCCTGGCTGCCAGAGCGAAGGCGGGAAACTGTGGTGGTTATCTCCTCCTTGGGAACAAATGTCCTGCTCTTTTAAGCAGGTTTCCAACCATGCAGGATTAACAGCCAGCAGAGCAGACCAGGGCAAGGCTGCAGGTTGGGCTCTGTCTGTCCGTCTCTCAACACTGTCTGCTGGTAGATGTACTGTAGCTAGCTTCGCCTTGGTCATGGCCCTCAAATGAACCTGTAAATACAGGTTCTTTCTCTCTCTCTCTCTCTCTCTCTCTCTCTCTCTCTCTCTCTCTCTCTCGCTGTGAAGGATGGTAGGAGGAGCTATATATGAGGACGGCTCATTGTAATGGCTGGAATGGATTAAATGGAACGGTATCAAACACATAACACATATGGAAACCACGTTTTACTCAGGTCTATTTATTCCATTCCAGTCATTACAATGACTCTGTCCTCCTATAGCTCCTCCCACCAGCCTCCACTGCTCTCCACTGACTCCCAGCTGCCGATTCTCTTATTTGGGTTATGTCTGGCTCAGGGGAAACTGAACTGGGATCAGGGGATAATGAATTCAGCCCACTGTGTACAACTGTAGGGTTATGTCTGGCTCAGGGGAAACTGAACTGAGATCAGGGGATGCTGAATTCAGCCCACTGGGTACAACTGTAGGGTTATGTCTGGCTCAGGGGAAACTGAACTGGGATCAGGGGATACTGAATTCAGCCCACTGGGTACAACTGTTTTTGTTCCAGCCCAATACTTACAAAAATAATATACAAAAGTGAGAATGTTATCTCAAAGATGCAAACATGTCACACATCATGACAACTTTAACTTGACTGTACGTACATACCCCAACCAGAAGCCATAGATTACAGGCTACATCCGCACTAAGCTAAAGGGTAGAGCTGCCGCTTTCAAGGAGCGGGACTCTAACCAGAAAGCTTATATGAAATCTCGCTATCCCAAACAGGCAAAGCATCAATAGAGCACTAAGACTGAATCGTACTACACCGGCTCTGATGCTCGTCGGATGTGGCAGGACTTGGACAAACTATAACAGACTACAAAGGGGAAAACAGCCGCCCAGTGACACAAGCCTACCAGACGAGATAAATTACTTTTATGCTCACTTCGAGGCAAGTAACACTGAAACATGCATGAGAGCATCAGCTGTTCCGGACGACTGTGTGATCACGCTCTCAGTAGCCGATGTGAGTAAGACCTTTAAACAGGTCAAAATTCACAAGGCCGTAGGGCCAGACGGATTACCAGAACGTGTACTCCGAGCATGCGCTGACCAACTGACAAGTGTCTTCCCTGACATTTTCAACCTGTCCCTGACTAAATTTGTAATACCAACATGTTTCAAGCAGACCACCATAGTGCCTGTGCCCAAGAACACTAAGGTAACCTGCCTAAATAACTACCGACCAGTAGCACTCACGTCTGTAGCCATGAAGTTCTTTGAAAGGCTGGTCATGGCTCACATAAACACCATCATCCCCCCCTCCTCTCCCCTGTAACTATTCCCAAGGTCGTTGCTGTAAATGAGAATGTGTTCTCAGTCAACTTACCTGGTAAAATAAGGGTAAAATAAAAAATAAAACAATCCCAGAAACCCTAGACTCACTCCAATTTGCATACCGCACCAACAGATCCACAGAGGATGCAATCTCTATTCCACTCCAAACTGCCCTTTCACACCTGGACAAAAGGAACACCTATGTGAGAATGCTATTCATTGACTACAGCTCAGCGTTCAACACCATAGTGCCCTCGAAGCTCATCACTAAGCTAAGGACCCTGGGACTAAACACCTCCCTCTGCAACTGGATCCTGGAGATCCTGATGGGCCGACCCCGGGTGGTAAGGGTAGATAACAACACATCCTCCACGCTGATCCTCAACACGGGGGCCCCTCACAGGTGCGTGCTCAGTCCCCTCCTGTACTCTCTGTTCACTCATGACTGCAGGCCAGGCATGACTCCAACACCATCATTAAGTTTGCCGATGACACAACAGTGGTAGGCCTGATCCCTGACAACGACGAGACAGCCTATAGGAAGGAGGTCAGAGACCTGGCCGTGTGGTGCCAGGACAACAACCTCTCCCTCAACGTGATCAAGACAAAGCAGATGATTGTGGACTACAGGAAAAGAAGGACCGAGCACAGCCCCATTCTCATCAACTTGCAGTGGAGCAGGTTGAGAGCTTCAAGTTCCTTGTCGTTAACATCACCAACAAACTATCATTGTCCAAACACACCAAGACAGTTGTGAAGAGGGCACGACAAAGACTATTCCCATTCAGGAGACTGAAAAGATTTGGCATGGGTCCTCAGATCCTCAAAAGGTTCTACAGCTGCACCATCGAGAGCATCCTGACTGGTTGCATCACTGCCTGGTATGGCAACTGCTCGGCCTCCGACCGCAAGGCACTACAGAGGGTAGTGCGTACGGCCCAGTACATCACTGGGGCCAAGCTTCCTACCATCCAGGACCTATATACCAGGCGGTGTCAGAGGAAGGCTTAAAAAGTGTAAAAGACTCTTGCCACCCTTGTCATAGACTGTTCTCTCTGCTACCGCAAGGGCAAAGAGGTACCGAAGCACCAAGTCTAGGTCCAACAGCTTCTACCTCCAAGCCATAAGTCTCCTGAAGAGCTAATCAAATGGCTACCCAGACTATTTGCATTGCACCCCCCCACCCCTTTTACGCTGCTGCTACTCTCTGTTTATTATCTATGCAGAGTCACTTTAACTCTACCTACATGTACATATTACCTCAATTACCTCGACTAACCGGTGTCCCCGCACATTGACTCTGTACCGGTACCCCTGGTATACAGCCTCGCTATTTTTATTTTACTGCTACTCTTTAATTGTTTGTTAATGTTCTTTTTTTCTTTTTTACTTAACACTTCTTTTTTCTTAAAACTTTATTGTTGGTTAACGGCTGGTAAGTAAGCATTTCACTGTAAGGTCTACACTTCTTGTATTCCCGCGCATGTGACAAATACAATTTGATTTGATACGATTTGGAGTGTCAGATCAGAAACTGAAATATAGCGCCATCCTGTGGACACAATTTCTCCAGTCACAACATGTTGCAATACTGAAATAAAACTGAGAGCTCCACTGTATCTCTCTATAAAGCCGAGAGAAATCACTGAATTCACCTCTATGACTGAGTGACGTGTCCAGTGTGCTGGTATTTATATATTATGGGTTATTAGTCACTCCTATCTCAGATCAAAGGATGTAGTCAGAGGAAAAGCACCAACATCCTGTTTTGATTTCACTCTGCTAACACTACACAGCAGAATGGTTTTTCATCATCTGAACAAGACTTGTGTATTATCATGTATCATTCCCACTACATATCATCATTAAGGCTAATTTGATGCTTATTTATGATTCATAGGCACTAAATACTTACTGTTGTTGATGGTTTTATCTTCATAACCTATCTCTGACTAAGAAAGGTTGCTAGATTATGCAGCCAGTTCCTGCCAAGGGGGAAGATGTAACAGTCTCATTAGGCCTATGCCCTATATGTCAGACAGTTTTTAACATATATCCACTTCAGGGTCTGTGGGTGTTTTTGTCTAGTACTCAAACAACAAGTTGGCATACAGTTAGTAAAACCTCACACCAGCACATTATTGCAGATAAATGTGCAAAATGTCAGCCTTGCAAAGCACAGTGCCATTGTCAAAGAGCAATACAGAGATTTCAAAGTGGTAAACGATGCATAATATACCTCTTTTTTTGCAACATGAATAGGGCTACTGTGTATTTTATTCATGTTGAATGTAGGCCTATTAGTAAATGTCGTATTTATAGTCTACTGCAATGTATTATTCTGTTCTACACTAAACAATTTTTTGACAGCTGTCATGTTTATTTCATCTTGTTCAACGCTCTTGAGACGGGTTTCCTCCTATCCGAAAAGCATTTTGAGTATTAAGTATTAAAACTGAGAAACTCAACCATACTTCAAATGTAAAGGTGCCCTATTTCCAGCGCAATAGCGTACCTGTGCTCAGGAGCCTGCGACCGAACGCACTCCCCTCCCTCCCTCCCCTCCACTCTCCCTCTCTCGTCCCCGCCACCCCTTCAGAGTGTGTATTGCACTCGTTACAGAAGGAGGGTTCATGTGCACAGAATGACGTCGCACTGCAAGTCTGTCTGACTCCTTCGCTGTTTTTATCAGTCATTCTATCGAAGGGCTAGAAAATCATAAATCTGCGGAATTATGGTCCGAATGTGAGAATATCTGATGCGTCCGATCTATATGTCGCTCTCGATCGGTGTGTCAAAGCAGCGTCTTGATGTTGAGGATTACGAGTGATACAGGCTACGCAGCTCAGCAGAGTTCTAGTCTACTGTTCTGTGCGTTGAACTGTCAGAACTGAAACTAGTGGATGTATGGCAAGAGAAAATGCACAATAGCTGAAGTGGGGGATATTGTAAAGAAGAAGAAATAAGGTACAGGCTTGGTTTCGTGTCTTTATTCTCTCTTCTGGATTATTGCCGCCCAGCAACACAGCCACTTGACAAATCTGAATGTCGTAATTAAGGTAAGGGCGCAGAATGATATAGCTCGAGGTAGGTAAACGACGTGTGGTTATTATAATACTTAGATTATTATGTCAACTCCCTAAACGAAATGTACATCACTTTAATTGTCACCTGAATTATCCCAAGGAAATCTTTAACTTTGAACTATGTCCTGAGGACCCGCTCAGGCAGATTGTGACCTACAGTATAGGCTATAAATACAATTAAAGGCTGCTCTCTTTCTCTCTAAACAATAAAAAATAGCCTAATAATAATAATTTCACGTATTTGCGCCCAGCAAGCTATTGGCGCATTTATTTATTATGGAATCTAAACTTAAAATCAGTTGTTTATGACTTTTCAAAGATCAGTTAATAACAATTTGAACTTTGTCTCCAGCGACATTTCCAGTAGATAGTAATTATTTACAAAAAGAAATAATGGATAAGAGTACGGCTTGCTCTGCTGTCATTGCAGAACTGCGATGTCTGAAATTATCTGCATTCTAACTATTAATGCACTTTTTAAATAGTTTTGCACACTCTTCGACCAGTTGCCATCAATGTCAAAACTGTGATGTGCATTTTGGTAGATCAGATTGCCCCCAAAAATATTGCATAGCCTTCATCTGTCGTTACAACCTGGCATGTAGCCTACCTGTTTTTGTAGTTTGTGCGTCGACAACTATCCTATCTCATAAGCGTTCTCATTTAGTATAGCCTAACCCGTAATTAGGTCACCTCAATCAAAATATCAGTGTTTTTCTTTAGTCCTTCTCTTTGACAGTAGGCTAAAACATAAGTTTACCAGGGCATAAGTTTAGGAACAACAACATTACGCATAATATAAAGGGCTAAATGTGATAGCATGGGTCAATATTGCGCATTGACTTATTCTCGAAAGTTGTTTTATGTTTTCCAGAAGACGCTCAAAGACAGATACCATTTTCAAGTTATGTCGCAGCTATGTTGTGTCTGAAAAAACAATAGGGGATTGACAGAATAGTCGGACCAATCCGTGAATGGCGTGATGAAAGTTTATGTGACGCTGGGTCTGTCTCTATCCAATGGAAGTGCCCAAGAGGAGGAAATGAACACTATAAAACTACGTCATGTGTTTAAAAAAAAAATCTAACTGTACTGACTTGGCGATTTAATAGTACAGTTAGTGCAATTAATCCTGCAAACTAGAAATGATCATGTCATACATTTAAAGAAATGCATTTCAGAAGGAACTTGTTATGTAGGTTAACGTGTGATGGGGAATTGAGTCATCTAACTATTATTACTCAGACATGACAAGACACAATCTATAAAAATAATTTAATAATCGTTCTATGACCCCCCCCCCCCCCATAAGGCTCTGGTCAAAAGTAGTGCACTTTAAAGGGAATAGGGTGCCATTTGGGACATCATACCTTAGACATAGTTCCCCTATATAACCATTTCAGGGATTCTTAATTTAAAAACCAAAGCAAATAAACAGTTAACTAAGTGAGGAGGAATGTCTAAATGATTTTCCAGAAATTAATATGACTTGATTGACAGAGAAAATGCTTGCTGATTTAAAAGGATACTTAACTTGGATACTGTAGATGTTTGGCATCATTTTCCCACTATAAAACACACTTAAGTCAATCTTAATGAAATCGTCATCCATTAAATAAATACTTTACACTGTTCATGATTTAATAAATATTCGTGTTAAATTACAGTTTTTATATTCAGTAGTATGCTCTCAGCTTCGGCAATGTGAGATTCCAGTGGCTTTTGCATGCTATGTTAATAATGCATACAAAATACCCTACCACTTTGAATTCATATTTAAACAGCATTCATCAAATTAATGTATTCCTTCAACCTGCAGGTAAATCAATGACCCAGCGATGGAGACCAAAAGATACCCAAGTTTCTTTGAAGGATCCACGGACACAGAGAAGAACAGATGGTCCCATGTCCCCAGCAGTGCTCTGGACTACTGCTGCAGCGGAGCCGAGGAGGCCGACAGCCTGAACCTGAACAGCAACAGTGATGTCCTGATGGACATAGTCAATGTCAGCTGCTCCCCCAGCAGCAACACGGCCGACAGCAAGGAGAGTAACAATAACAACGAAGAGAAGAAGAAGCCAGAGCAGCAGCCTACTCTCAAACTGACCCAGAACCAGCACCAGCCTTTTGTTCTCCCCCTCTTTAACAGTTCCCTCCATGGGAGGAAGCCAGAGATGATGGACTCCAAGGAGCTGTCCAAAACTGTGGCTGAGTCCATGGGCTTGTATATGAACGCGGCCAGGGAGGCCACAGACTTTGGCGGCTTCGGCCAACAGGGGGGTCATTGTAGTACGGGGAAGATGTACCCAGCGGGAGTTTGCGGGCGCCCCTGTCTCGAGGACAGCCAGTGTGCTGCGTCCGCGGGGAGCCCCAAGGTGAAGTCCCCTTCTACGGGGTTCCCGAAGCAGCCTAGCTCCACCCCAGGGGATTGCTGCTCATCTGGAACCCCAGCAGGGTCAGCCGTCTTGGGTTTGTCTCTGTCCTGCAGCCCACAGACGCCCAGCTCCATCTCCAGCCCCGGGGGCAGCAACAACCTAGTTTCGTCCACCACCAGCCCCACCTGCTTTGGGGGGCCGTTCTCCTGTTCGACCATCAGTAACCCCGTCAACCAGCATAACGCTGCCGGACCAGCTCTGGCCCACAACCACATCCACAGGAGGAACTCGGCCACCTGCAGCCCGGCAGGCTCCAGCACGGTGGGGTCGCCTCCACTCACCAGCCCACTCAATGTGATGCGCTCGCCCATCTCCAGCCCCCAGAGCATGAGCAGCGTGCGCTCCCCACCGTCATGCAGCACCTCTACCAACATGAGGTCATCGTCTGTCTCCAGCCCCACTGGCAGCACCAACAACATGAGGGCTTCATCGTCTATCTCCAGTCCGACCACGGGGGGCCCCATGGCAATGTCCTTGAGCCCCAGGAACTCCTCTGGCGGCGGGGGTGGGTTTGCTGTGTCCAGCCCTGCTAGTGAACTGGGCCTGGTCCAGAATGACTCCAACAGTCCCGAGGGACGAAGAGACCAGCAGGATTTCAAGGAGTTTGAGTTCCCCAAGGTGGAGAGCGTGGACGGGGAGATGTTCAACGTAGGCCTGGACCACATGGGTATGGTGAAGTTCATCAAGAATGAACCCGACACGGACTATAGGAGCATGTGTCTGGGTAATGGTAGCAACAACACAAAGTGTAACCAGGCCACCGGCTGCCCCGGCAATGGCTCACCTTTCATCACACAGATAAAAAGTGAGCCAAACAAAGATGGCGGCGGATGCATGAATCCTCAGTGCTACACTGAGCAGCAGCAGCAACACTCTATGGGTCTCTTCCAGTCAGGTCCGTCCGAGATCACCTACTTGTCTCTGAGGGACAACATTGACGAATACAGTCTCTCTGGGATCTTGGGACCTCCGGGCACGGAGATGAATGGCAGTTACGAAGCCGGCGTGTTCCCCCACAACCTCCTGTCTAAAGTTAAACAAGAGAACAACGATGGCAGCTACTACCAAGAGAACAACAACAACGTTGTGCCCACCTCGGCCATTGTGGGTGTTAATTCAGGCGGACACTCGTTTCACTACCAGATCGGAGCGCAGGGGACAATGTCTTTCTCACGGCACGACCCAAGGGATCACGGGACGAACCCCTTGTTGAATCTAATTTCGCCTGTTACCGCGTTAATGGAGTCGTGGAAATCTCGGCCCGGCATGTCGCAGGGTCCAAGAGGAGATGGCTATCCAGGTCACGGCTGCATGCCAGACAGCATGTCAAGGTAAGAAAGAAATCAATGTATGGACAAAAACAAACAGCATTGTGGGTACTCTAGTGCTGCTGCACAACTCCAGCACAGTAAGAGCGGCTGGCTGGCTCAGAAATGTTTGTTACTTTCAAAATAGAAAAGTTTAAAGAGAAAACAAACTGCATTGTGGGTACTGTAGTGCTGCTGTACAACTCCAGCACAGTAAGAGCGGCTGGCTGGCTCAGAAATGTTTGTTACTTTCAAAATAGAAACGTTTAAAGAGAAAACAAACTGCATTGTGGGTACTGTAGTGCTGCTGCACAACTCCAGTACAGTAAGAGTACTGGCTCAGAAACTGTTATGTTACTTTAGACTTGTTATAAGACGTGATGGATTGTCCACAGCATCTGCACAAAGCCAGTGGTATAATCCAAGGGCTCTCATGTGCAGAGAGATGCTCCCTGCTATGTAGCTTTTGGGTGGAACTGAGTCTGTTTACTACAGTGTGACAGGATGAATGAAGGGGACAGTGTGTCTGACTTAAAGACCGTGTTGCTCAGGACCCGAGGGGTTAAAGAAGAGCGTTTGCTCCGAGTCGGGGACTACCAAAATACTAATAACAACAAGGCTTGGGAAAGGGAAAAGCAGTGGGATGTTGGCTTGGCTGGGAGAACAGGAACTAAGGGATGGGGTCTAGCATGGGAGAGCAACATCGCAACATACACTGCTGCCCTGGCCCTATTCTCTACTGTATCTAACAGAGGTTAAAGTTTGCTCTCTTATCAGAGCTATGTGTATGGACAAAAACAACATTTATTGTACTCTTATTGAGAGTTCCTGAAGGGACCTTGTGTAATGCAAATATATTTTTACGAGCCTGGGCTGGCCATTATGTGGCGACGTCATAAATTATTATGAATGATTGATCAGATGCTTTTGTTGCCAGATGTAGGAAACAAACAGTTGCTTTGCAGGGCAGAGCCCCGGCCACCAAACAAAAACAAACATGCAGAAAAACGGTTTGTTTTGCACAGGCAAATATGGCAACGTCTAACTTTGACACAGTTGTTGTCCGGACAGTTTGTCTGATGTCCCAGTTGAGTGTGAAGCTAAATACAGCATTATGATATTAAGATCCAGGATGAATAAAACTAAAGTATCACAGCTATGAAACCAACCAGGAAATTGGAAAAAATTGTCCAATTTTGTTGCAATTTCAGTATGTGAAGGAGTTACATAAGGAATTCCTTCCTTGTAGAATGAGTTGATTTGTTTACAGTTAATTTAAAGATATGAAGATATGATTATGGCTGTGGTATTTGGAGAGTTTGGGATTTGTTTTGCGTGTGATATATTTCTTCATTTTTTCATTTCACAGAGGGGATGTATATTAATGGTGGTATAAAATCTGAGCTGATCACCGAAGTCGTAAAAGTATGCGCGACATGGCACACTGTAAATGCCCTGCTTATTATTGCATTTTTACCAGCTCGAGTCAGTGCAGGAAGCACTAAACAAATCTGCAAACGGTGTCCCCTCCTGACTTACAAAACCTTGATAGGCAGATGTTTCCCTAAGAGAAATACATGTGATTATTTGTGGCAATGGGGCCTGGCTTGGTATGTTTGTGTTTGTTGGTTTTCCCCAGAGACAAGCAGAGAAGATTAGGCCGACTAGGAACTAGGCTAGCAGAATGGGTCAATGTGTTCCAATTTGGTTGCAACCAATGATTTATATATACACTAGTTGACTGATAGGGGGCGCTGTGTTGAAACCACCATGCCTCCATTTTAGCACTCCCTTACGTTGTAAAACATATTTTGGAAGCTTTAGAAAGGCATTTATTAATGTCTACATTAATTTTGCCACATGTATTATATTACAGACACCTTAATGCATAATATTACATTATATTATGTGAGCTAAACATAAAATAAAATTAAAAAAAGACATAATATATTTTCCTTTAGTATATATTTTTTCGCTTACTAATGCTACTTTCCCCACTATAGCAAAAGATACTTCAATACATGTAATTGTGTCATTAAAACATTTAATTGATATACTGTAGAATTCCATTCATTCCTATGGAGGACTGCTCCTACTGGGGGAAGTGCCAATATGTCCGACCGGTGACTTCAAAGCCTCTCAACGGCCAATACATAGCATCAGCAATCCAGGGTTTATATACATCATTGGTCGTAACTAATGATTTCTCTCTCTCCCCAACCACTTTATTTGAACACACTCACAAACAGATCTACAACAATTATCCAGTCTCACTCAAAATAGCACCAATAGCACCATCAGGCTGGCTAAAAATGGGGCAATGATCATGTCAGCCTTTGTCCTGAGGCTGTTATGTTGGTCCAGGAGGTCAGTCCCTGTCCCATTGACCTCCTATCGATAGACCAGGCTACAATTCATCCAGTTGTTCTGGCTGTCTGATCAGGGCTATTCTTGTCATACTTGGCTATGGAATGGTCAGTCCACTTTTGGCATTCAGGATGTACAGTAGAGTATGTGACAGGGGGTTAGGGCATGTATTCAAAAAGTGTTTTTAGAGTACGAGTGCTGATCTAGGGTCAGGTTATAAAATGTAACTGATCCTAGATCGGCACTCCTAATCTAAAGACTCTTTGTGAATATGGGCCCAGAGACATAGTTGAGATCAGGTGGGAATGAGTTAGATTTACATGCCATTCTGTCAGTTCAATTTCTATGGTTATATGCAAACTCATGTCATTTACTGTAACAACACAATAAAAAAACTATTTTCTACTGCACTTTACGACCTAAATACTTGACTCTGCTTGTATAACTCTCTCTAACCCCCTCTTTCAAGATATCTGGCCTGGTTTGACCCCCCACTGATTTGAATAATGCTGGCTCATGATTAACAGAAATCAATTTCTCTTTCAACAGTGAGAAGGATTATCCCTAGGGTACGAGCAGCAAATGAACTCAATGGTTTTTCCTAAACGGTTGGCCCGCCCCTGGCTTCATTGTGTTTTAAATCAATACTGGACACAGAGGAATAGCCGGATGTTTGATTGGCAGAGAGGGAGCTGATGTCTATGTGCAGTGGAGTGACTATACGTGTGTTTGTCTTTACACACGTGTGTGTGTGTGTGTGTGTGTGTGTGTGTGTGTGTGTGTGTGTGTGTGTGTGTGTGTGTGTGTGTGTGTGTGTGTGTGTGTGTGTGTGTGCGTGCGTGCGTGCGTGCGTGCGTGCGTGCGTGCGTGCGTGCGTGCCAGCTGCGCCTGCCTACAGTATCTGTGGGTTTCTGTGGGATAACAAGGCATGCAGTTCCTGCCAAATGATCTGGCCGTTACCTTGGAGACAACCTGTCTCTTCCCCTATGGTGGGAGCCAGAGCTTCAAGTGATGTTGACGGGATCACTGCCACCCTAGGCCTAATGAGATACAGCTTAGCCCCCTAATGTCAGGCAGGATGACAGTCAGAGGTGGGGCCTGGTCTGGCCGTATGGCAGAGACCCAGATACAGACACAGCTCTGGAACTGCCCCTCTCTATAAAACTATACACTTAGCTCCTCACAGGAGAGGTTCAATCCAACACGCACTGGGGAAGACTAGCCAGAGTCCTGCTGCTCTCAGAGAAACACTTCATTCCAACTACACATAGCTCATCACAAAAGGGGTTCAATCAAAACTGCACTGCAGAAGACCCATGTGGTTAAGAAATATTGCCTTTTTTAGTTATATTCCTGTGCTGAGATTGCTTGTTTTTATGTGATTAATCAAAGTTTTTGGGACTCAGTTTTAATCACAATCACAATGTATATGGTACCTATTAATTACATTTTAATAGTTCCAAGTAGCCAAGCGTTGCCACAGTGTGAGTTGGATTAACCTCCTGCCAGGTTCACATAACCCCAAAAAGTCCAATTGCAGGAATTCTATGGTCCAGTTCAGCACTGGATGGGTTAGTATTGTGCACAGGCCAGTATTTCATCAAGAGAAAGTTACATAACCATTAAAAACCAGCAAGAAACTGGAACTTCCTTTGATCAACTGAAGCCTTGGATGGCAGGGAGGGAGGGAGGGAGAGAAGGAGGGAAAGAGAAAGAAAGATTGAAACAGAGACAGAGAGGGAGAGAAAATCGAGAGCGAGAGAAAATCGAGAGACTGCTAGGTCGAAGTAGAGAGAGAAATCCCTGTGCAGTTAGTATTTTTTTCAGGCTTCACTTTGGTTTCCTCTGTAAATGGGGTAATGTTTTTAATTAAAAATGACTGTTCGTCGGAGGAGTCTGGATTACTCAGAGCGAAAGCGTTTTAACTTTAATTCACAAGAGCAAAAAAAAAAGAGAGAGAGAAAAAGAATCTCCTTGGCCCAGAATTATTTTCCGTCAGAGCCTGGTTTGCTTCAGTGCTTTGGGAGAACCAGGTGGCCAGCTGTATGCGGTGCAGAGATTGACATTTTGAACGCAGAGGATTTCCCCTGCTGTATTTAAATAAGATTATATTTGACTGTATGTTTGTAGGGAATCCGATAGAAGTATTTACTGTTTAAAGCTTGTAGGGCACCCTATAGTCCCATGTACAATACAGTACCACCTCAAAGTCTATGTAAAAGCTTAAAATCTTATTTTCAGTCTAGTTTCCTTACCTCCTCAATTGAGATATACACAGCGATGATCAAATGATAAATTATCTGAACAAAATATATTATAATACAATGACCTAGTTTTGGGTGCTGGATTATTTGTGTGCTCATTCCCTAAATCTCTTGTCACCCTATTTAGAGAGTTCCCTGTTAAGCATTGACTGGGACTATGCTACAGTGTGTTGACATTTATAGAGTTTTGTTTCAAACTCTTGAGACGCCATCCTAAATGACGAGCTACTTACAGGATAAATGATGTCAAGCACCATTAAGTCATGGAAATGGTGTTAGTGTGTCACGGCCGTCAAAAGGAGGAGACCAAGGCGCAGCGTCGTATGCATACATTCTTCTTTAATACAAGAATGAAAACCAAACAAACCGTGAAGCTATACAAATGAGTGCTGACAGGCAACTACACATAGACAAGAACCCACAAATACCCCAGGGAAATGGCTATCTAAATATGGGCCCCAATCAGAGACAACGATAAACAGCTGCCTCTGATTGGGAACCATATCAGGCCACCATAGACATATATATACCTAGACCTACAAAACCCCTAGATATACAAAAACCCTAAACAAGACAAAACTAGTATACCCACCCTAGTCACACCCTGACCTAACCAAAATAATAAAGAAAACATAGATAACTAAGGTCAGGGCGTGACATAGTGTTTAAATCAATGTGGCCAGGGACAAAATTAAGATACAACCTAAAATGCCCAGTACACTTTTAGGTACCTAGTAGGTGGCTGGGTCTAAATCAGTACCACAAACATGCAAATACAAAAAGAAAACATATTTCTCTCTCATCCTCCCACTAAATGTTATGCTTATGGATAAAAGAGAGTATTGATTTAAAGTTACGCCGACGTTTATTTTTTGCACATACTACATCTAGTCATTGTACTTCTATGGCACCAGCCTGGAGAAGAGGAGTAGAATCGAGTCAGGCGGATGGGAGGAAGTGCCGGTTAAAAAGGAAAAGAGAACGCTTTGCCTCTGGACCTGGGCCAAGTCCCAATGTTCTACTGGCAGGATGAAAGGGCAGTCTCCTGAGAGAACGCTAATAGCCCTTTAATTGTATGTTCTTCTACTAAATTAATGAGTAGCATTGATTTGATTAATTCAGACGCGGCTGGATACTAATATCGAATTAAATCCACGTCCTCGTGGTGTGCCTTGATACGACTGGCCCCGGTGCATTGTGGGTTGTGAGGCTGTGAGGGACGTTAGTTGCTTGTTTGGGATGTGAAAGTGAGACAGGGGTGTTGGGGGTCATGTCCAAGGTGTCTTTACCTGCCCTAGCAAGGAAGGTGTTCCTTGAGGAGGTAAAAAAATTGAAGTCTGGGTCTTTGCTAATTCCACGTGGTCACATGAGAACTACTGTATGTCGGCTCCTCACCTTTGTGTTTGTGTGGGACTTACACACACACTATTTTATGTTGAGTGCAGTATAATGCTGGATAAAAGAGGACTTATTAAACGACAGAGCTAACAGATGGGAAGTTAGTCATAGACTGGAGATATCACAGGGGTGATATATAAAAACACCAGTCATTATTGTCACTACAAGGATTGTGAGAGAAATGTGCTCAAAAATAATTACTTGAAGCTGTGGACTAAAATAAAATAATTATTACAGTTGTCTTATGAAATATATTTTGTATTATGACATTCAAAGACTGCCTTAGTTAAAAACACAGAACATGATTCTCTTCATAAAAAGATGAGAGGAGAAAGGAAGGATATGACCTAATTAATTGATACTCTTACAGCGGTAACTACTAGTTTCCTACCTCCCCGTCTTTCTCTGTTGCGGCATCTCCCCTCTCTCCCACTCTCTGACTGTACATTCCTCTCTCCCTTCCCCCCTTTTCTCTCTCGTTCACTCTCTGACTGTGCCTCCCTCCTTTCTCCTCTCTCTCTCCCTCTCTCTTATTGTACCTTCCTCCCTCCCTCCTTTCCCCTCTCTCTCTCTTACTGTACCTCCCTCCCTTCTTTCCCCTCTCTCTCTCTTACTGTACCTCCCTCTCTGTACCTTCCTCCTTCCCTCCCTCCTTTCCCGTCTCTCTCTCTTACTGTACCTCCCTCTCTGTACCTTCCTCCTTCCCTCCCTCCTTTCCCCTCTCTCTCTCTTACTGTACCTCCCTCTCTGTACCTTCCTCCTTCCCTCCCTCCTTTCCCTTCTCTCTCTCTTACTGTACCTCCCTCTCTATACCTTCCTCCTTCCCTCCCTCCTTTCCCCTCTCTCTCTTACTGTACCTCCCTCTCTGTACCTTCCTCCTTCCCTCCCTCCTTTCCCCTCTCTCTCTCTCTTACTGTACCTCCCTCTCTGTACCTTCCTCCTTCCCTCCCTCCTTTCCCCTCTCTCTCTCTTACTGTACCTCCCTCTCTGTACCTTCCGCCTTCCCTCCCTCCTTTCCCCACTCTCTCTCTTACTGTACCTCCCTCCCTCCTTTCCCCCCTCTCTCTCTTACTGTACCTCCCCCTCTGTACCTTCCTCCTTCCCTCCCTCCTTTCCCCTCTCTCTCTCTTACTGTACCTCCCTCCCTGTACCTTCCTCCTTCCCTCCCTCCTTTCTCCTCTCTCTCTCTTACTGTACCTCCCCCCTTCCCTCCTTTCCCCTCTCTATCTCTGACTGTACCTTTCTCCCTCCCTTCTTTCCCCTCTCTCTCTCTTACTCTACCTCCCTCCCTCCTTTCCCCTCTCTCTCTCTTACTGTACCTCCCTCTCTGTACCTTCCTCCTTCCGTCCCTCCTTTCCCCACTCTCTCTCTTACTGTACCTCCCCCCCTCCCTCCTTTCCCCTCTCTCTCACTGACTGTACCTTCCTCCTTCCCTCCCTCCTTTCTCCTCTCTCTCTTACTGTACCTCCTACCCTGTACCTTCCTCCTTCCCTCCCTCCTTTCCCCACTCTCTCTCTTACTGTACCTCCCTCCCTCCTTTCCCCACTCTCTCTCTTACTGTACCTCCCCCCTCCCTCCTTTCCCCTCTCTCTCTCTGACTGTACCTTTCTCCTTCCCTCCCTCCTTTCCCCTCTCTCTCTCTGACTGTACCTTCCTCCTTCCCTCCCTCCTTTCCCCTCTCTCTCTCTGACTGTACCTTCCTCCTTCCCTCCCTCCTTGCCCCACTCTCTCTCTTACTGTACCTCCCTCCCTCCTTTCCCCTCTCTCTCTCTTACTGTACCTCCCTCCCTGTACCTTCCTCCTTCCTTCCCTCCCTCCTTTCTCCTCTCTCTCTCTTACTGTACCTCCCCCCCTCCCTCCTTTCCCCTCTCTCTCTCTGACTGTACCTTTCTCCCTCCCTCCTTTCCCCTCTCTCTCTCTTACTCTACCTCCCTCCCTCCTTTCCCCTCTCTCTCTCTTACTGTACCTCCCACCCTGTACCTCCCCCCCTCCCTCCTTTCCCCTCTCTCTCTCTGACTGTACCTTTCTCCCTCCCTCCTTTCCCCTCTCTCTCTCTTACTCTACCTCCCTCCCTCCTTTCCCCTCTCTCTCTCTGACTGTACCTTCCTCCTTCCCTCCCTCCTTGCCCCACTCTCTCTCTTACTGTACCTCCCTCCCTCCTTTCCCTTCTCTCTCTCTTATTGTACCTCCCTCTCTATACCTTCCTCCTTCCCTCCCTCCTTTCCCCTCTCTCTCTTACTGTACCTTCCTCTCTGTACCTTCCTCCTCCCTCCCTCCTTTCCCCTCTCTCTCTCTCTTACTGTACCTCCCTCTCTGTACCTTCCTCCTTCCCTCCCTCCTTTCCCCTCTCTCTCTCTTACTGTACCTCCCTCTCTGTACCTTCCGCCTTCCCTCCCTCCTTTCCCCACTCTCTCTCTTACTGTACCTCCCTCCCTCCTTTCCCCCCTCTCTCTCTTACTGTACCTCCCCCTCTGTACCTTCCTCCTTCCCTCCCTCCTTTCTCCTCTCTCTCTCTTACTGTACCTCCCCCTTCCCTCCTTTCCCCTCTCTCTCTCTGACTGTACCTTTCTCCCTCCCTCCTTTCCCCTCTCTCTCTCTTACTCTACCTCCCTCCCTCCTTTCCCCTCTCTCTCTCTTACTGTACCTTCCTCCTTCCCTCCCTCCTTGCCCCACTCTCTCTCTTACTGTACCTCCCTCCCTCCTTTCCCCTCTCTCTCTCTTACTATACCTCCCTCCCTGTACCTTCCTCCTTCCTTCCCTCCCTCCTTTCTCCTCTCTCTCTCTTACTGTACCTCCCCCCCTCCCTCCTTTCCCCTCTCTCTCTCTGACTGTACCTTTCTCCTTCCCTCCTTTCCCCTCTCTCTCTCTTACTCTACCTCCCTCCCTCCTTTCCCCCCTCTCTCTCTTACTGTACCTCCCACCCTGTACCTTCCTCCTTCCCTCCCTCCTTTCCCCACTCTCTCTCTTACTGTACCTCCCCCCCTCCCTCCTTTCCCCTCTCTCTCTCTTACTGTACCTCCCTCCCTGTACCTTCCACCTTCCTTCCCTCCCTCCTTTCTCCTCTCTCTCTCTTACTATACCTCCCCCCCTCCCTCCTTTCCCCTCTCTCTCTCTGACTGTACCTTTCTCCCTCCCTCCTTTCCCCCCTCTCTCTCTTACTCTACCTCCCTCCCTCCTTTCCCCTCTCTCTCTCTTACTGTACCTCCCCCCCTACCTCCTTTCCCCTCTCTCTCTCTGACTGTACCTTCCTCCTTCCCTCCCTCCTTTCCCCTCTCTCTCTCTGACTGTACCTTTCTCCTCCACCCTCCTTTCCCTCTCTCTCTCTGACTGTACCTTTCTCCTCCACCCTCCTTTCCCCCCTCTCTCTCTGACTGTACCTTTCTCCTTCTCCCTCCTTTCCCCTCTCTCTCTCTGACTGTACATTTCTCCTTCCCTCCCTCCTTTACCCTCTCTCTCTCTGACTGTACCTTCCGCCTTCTCCCTCCTTTCCCCTCTCTCTCTCTGACTGTACCTTTCACCTTCTCCCTCCTTTCCCCTCTCTCTCTCTGACTGTACCTTTCTCCTTCTCCCTCCTTTCCCCTCTCTCTCTCTGACTGTACCTTCCTCCTTCCCTACCTCCTTTCCCCTCTCTCTCTCTGACTGTACCTTCCTCCTTCCCTCCCTCCTTTCCCCTCTCTCTCTCTGACTGTACCTTCCTCCTTCCCTCCCTACTTTCCCCTCTCTCTCTCTGACTGTACCTTCCTCCTTCCCTCCCTCCTTTCCCCTCTCTCTCTCTGACTGTACCTTTCTCCTCCACCCTCCTTTCCCCTCTCTCTCTCTGACTGTACCTTTCTCCTTCCCTCCTTTCCCCTCTCTCTCTCTTACTCTACCTCCCTCCCTCCTTTCCCCTCTCTCTCTCTTACTGTACCTTCCTCCTTCCCTCCCTCCTTGCCCCACTCTCTCTCTTACTGTACCTCCCTCCCTCCTTTCCCCTCTCTCTCTCTTACTATACCTCCCTCCCTGTACCTTCCTCCTTCCTTCCCTCCCTCCTTTCTCCTCTCTCTCTCTTACTGTACCTCCCCCCCTCCCTCCTTTCCCCTCTCTCTCTCTTACTGTACCTCCCTCCCTGTACCTTCCACCTTCCTTCCCTCCCTCCTTTCTCCTCTCTCTCTCTTACTGTACCTCCCCCCCTCCCTCCTTTCCCCTCTCTCTCTCTGACTGTACCTTTCTCCCTCCCTCCTTTCCCCCCTCTCTCTCTTACTCTACCTCCCTCCCTCCTTTCCCCTCTCTCTCTCTTACTGTACCTCCCACCCTGTACCTTCCTCCTTCCCTCCCTCCTTTCCCCACTCTCTCTCTTACTGTACCTCCCCCCCTACCTCCTTTCCCCTCTCTCTCTCTGACTCTACCTTCCTCCTTCCCTCCCTCCTTTCCCCTCTCTCTCTCTGACTGTACCTTTCTCCTCCACCCTCCTTTCCCTCTCTCTCTCTGACTGTACCTTTCTCCTCCACCCTCCTTTCCCCCCTCTCTCTCTGACTGTACCTTTCTCCTTCTCCCTCCTTTCCCCTCTCTCTCTCTGACTGTACATTTCTCCTTCCCTCCCTCCTTTACCCTCTCTCTCTCTGACTGTACCTTCCGCCTTCTCCCTCCTTTCCCCTCTCTCTCTCTGACTGTACCTTTCACCTTCTCCCTCCTTTCCCCTCTCTCTCTCTGACTGTACCTTTCTCCTTCTCCCTCCTTTCCCCTCTCTCTCTCTGACTGTACCTTCCTCCTTCCCTACCTCCTTTCCCCTCTCTCTCTCTGACTGTACCTTCCTCCTTCCCTCCCTCCTTTCCCCTCTCTCTCTCTGACTGTACCTTCCTCCTTCCCTCCCTACTTTCCCCTCTCTCTCTCTGACTGTACCTTCCTCCTTCCCTCCCTCCTTTCCCCTCTCTCTCTCTGACTGTACCTTTCTCCTCCACCCTCCTTTCCCCTCTCTCTCTCTGACTGTACCTTTCTCCTCCACCCTCCTTTCCCCTCTCTCTCTCTGACTGTACCTTTCTCCTTCTCCCTCCTTTCCCCTCTCTCTCTCTTACTGTACCTCCCTCTCTGTACCTTCCTCCTTCCCTCCCTCCTTTCCCCTCTCTCTCTCTTACTGTACCTCCCTCTCTGTACCTTCCTCCTTCCCTCCCTCCTTTCCCCTCTCTCTCTCTTACTGTACCTCCCTCTCTGTACCTTCCTCCTTCCCTCCCTCCTTTCCCTTCTCTCTCTCTTACTGTACCTCCCTCTCTATACCTTCCTCCTCCCTCCCTCCTTTCCCCTCTCTCTCTTACTGTACCTCCCTCTCTGTACCTTCCTCCCTCCCTCCTTTCCCCCCTCTCTCTCTTACTGTACCTCCCTCTCTGTACCTTCCTCCTTCCCTCCCTCCTTTCCCCTCTCTCTCTCTTACTGTACCTCCCTCTCTGTACCTTCCGCCTTCCCTCCCTCCTTTCCCCACTCTCTCTCTTACTGTACCTCCCTCCCTCCTTTCCCCACTCTCTCTCTTACTGTACCTCACTCCCTCCTTTCCCCCCTCTCTCTCTTACTGTACCTCCCTCTCTGTACCTTCCTCCTTCCCTCCCTCCTTTCCCCTCTCTCTCTCTCTTACTGTACCTCCCTCCCTGTCCCTTCCTCCTTCCCTCCCTCCTTTCTCCTCTCTCTCTCTTACTGTACCTCCCCCCTTCCCTCCTTTACCCTCTCTCTCTCTGACTGTACCTTTCTCCCTCCCTCCTTTCACCACTCTCTCTCTTACTGTACCTCCCCCCTCCTTTCCCCTCTCTCTGACTGTACCTCCCTCTCTGTACCTTCCTCCTTCCCTCCCTCCTTTCCCCACTCTCTCTCTTACTGTACCTCCCTCCCTCCTTTCCCCTCTCTCTCTCTTACTGTACCTCCCTCCCTGTACCTTCCTCCTTCCGTCCCTCCTTTCTCCTCTCTCTCTCTTACTGTACCCCCCCTCCCTCCTTTCCCCTCTCTCTCTCTGACTGTACCTTTCTCCCTCCCTCCTTTCCCCTCTCTCTCTTACTCTACCTCCCTCCCTCCTTTCCCCTCTCTCTCTCTTACTGTACCTCCATCCCTGTACCTTCCTCCTTCCCTCCTTCCCCCTCTCTCTCTCTTACTCTACCTCCCTCCCTCCTTTCCCCTCTCTCTCTCTTACTGTACCTCCCACCCTGTACCTTCCTCCTTCCCTCCCTCCTTTCCCTTCTCTCTCTTACTGTACCTCCCTCTCTGTACCTTCCTCCCTCCCTCCCTCCTTTCCCCACTCTCTCTCTTACTGTACCTCCCTCCCTGTACCTTCCTCCTTCCCTCCCTCCTTTCCCCACTCTTTCTCTTACTGTACCTCCCTCCCTGTACCTTCCTCCTTCCCTCCCTCCTTTCCCCACTCTCTCTCTTACTGTACCCCCCTCCCTCCTTTCCTCTCTCTCTCTCTGACTGTACCTTCCTCCTTCTCCCTCCTTTCCCCTCTCTCTCTCTGACTGTACCTTTCTCCTTCTCCCTCCTTTCCCCTCTCTCTCTCTGACTGTACCTTCCTCCGTCACTCCCTCCTTTCCCCTCTCTCTCTCTGACTGTACCTTCCTCCTTCCCTCCCTCCTTTCCCCTCTCTCTCTCTGACTGTACCTTCCTCCTTCCCTCCCTCCTTTCCCCTCTCTCTCTCTGACTGTACCTTCCTCCTTCCCTCCCTCCTTTCCCCTCTCTCTCTCTGACTGTACCTTTCTCCTCCACCCTCCTTTCCCCTCTCTCTCTCTGACTGTACCTTTCTCCTCCACCCTCCTTTCCCCTCTCTCTCTCTGACTGTACCTTTCTCCTTCTCCCTCCTTTCCCCTCTCTCTCTCTGACTGTACCTTTCTCCTCCACCCTCCTTTCCCCTCTCTCTCTCTGACTGTACCTTCCTCCTTCCCTCCCTCCTTTCCCCTCTCTCTCTCTGACTGTACCTTCCTCCTTCCCTCCCTCCTTTCCCCTCTCTCTGACTGTACCTTCCTCCTTCCCTCCCTCCTTTCCCCTCTCTCTCTCTGACTGTACCTTTCTCCTCCACGCTCCTTTCCCCTCTCTCTCTCTGACTGTACCTTTCTCCTCCACGCTCCTTTCCCCTCTCTCTCTCTCTGACTGTACCTTTCTCCTCCACCCTCCTTTCCCCTCTCTCTCTCTGACTGTACCTTTCTCCTTCTCCCTCCTTTCCCCTCTCTCTCTCTGACTGTGCCTTTCTCCTTCCCTCCCTCCTTTCCCCTCTCTCTCTCACTGTACCTTCCTCTTTCTCCCTCCTTTCCCCTCTCTCTCTCTGACTGTACCTTCCTCCTTCCCTCCCTCCTTTCCCCTCTCTCTCTCTGACTGTACCTTCCTCCTTCCCTCCCTCCTTTCCCCTCTCTCTCTCTGACTGTACCTTCCTCCTTCCCTCCCTCCTTTCCCCTCTCTCTCTCTGACTGTACCTTTCTCCTCCACCCTCCTTTCCCCTCTCTCTCTCTGACTGTACCTTTCTCCTTCTCCCTCCTTTCCCCTCTCTCTCTCTGACTGTACCTTTCTCCTCCACCCTCCTTTCCCCTCTCTCTCTCTGACTGTACCTTCCTCCTTCCCTCCCTCCTTTCCCCTCTCTCTCTCTGACTGTACCTTCCTCCTTCCCTCCCTCCTTTCCCCTCTCTCTGACTGTACCTTCCTCCTTCCCTCCCTCCTTTCCCCTCTCTCTCTCTGACTGTACCTTTCTCCTCCACGCTCCTTTCCCCTCTCTCTCTCTGACTGTACCTTTCTCCCTCCCTCCTTTCACCACTCTCTCTCTTACTGTACCTCCCCCCTCCTTTCCCCTCTCTCTCTCTGACTGTACCTCCCTCTCTGTACCTTCCTCCTTCCCTCCCTCCTTTCCCCACTCTCTCTCTTACTGTACCTCCCTCCCTCCTTTCCCCTCTCTCTCTCTTACTGTACCTCCCTCCCTGTACCTTCCTCCTTCCGTCCCTCCTTTCTCCTCTCTCTCTCTTACTGTACCCCCCCTCCCTCCTTTCCCCTCTCTCTCTCTGACTGTACCTTTCTCCCTCCCTCCTTTCCCCTCTCTCTCTCTTACTCTACCTCCCTCCCTCCTTTCCCCTCTCTCTCTCTTACTGTACCTCCATCCCTGTACCTTCCTCCTTCCCTCCCTCCTTCCCCCTCTCTCTCTCTTACTCTACCTCCCTCCCTCCTTTCCCCTCTCTCTCTCTTACTGTACCTCCCACCCTGTACCTTCCTCCTTCCCTCCCTCCTTTCCCTTCTCTCTCTTACTGTACCTCCCTCTCTGTACCTTCCTCCCTCCCTCCTTTCCCCACTCTCTCTCTTACTGTACCTCCCTCCCTGTACCTTCCTCCTTCCCTCCCTCCTTTCCCCACTCTTTCTCTTACTGTACCTCCCTCCCTGTACCTTCCTCCTTCCCTCCCTCCTTTCCCCTCTCTCTCTCTGACTGTACCTTCCTCCTTCCCTCCCTCCTTTCCCCTCTCTCTCTCTGACTGTACCTTCCTCCTTCCCTCCCTCCTTTCCCCTCTCTCTCTCTGACTGTACCTTTCTCCTCCACCCTCCTTTCCCCTCTCTCTCTCTGACTGTACCTTTCTCCTCCACCCTCCTTTCCCCTCTCTCTCTCTGACTGTACCTTTCTCCTTCTCCCTCCTTTCCCCTCTCTCTCTCTGACTGTACCTTTCTCCTCCACCCTCCTTTCCCCTCTCTCTCTCTCTGACTGTACCTTCCTCCTTCCCTCCCTCCTTTCCCCTCTCTCTCTCTGACTGTACCTTCCTCCTTCCCTCCCTCCTTTCCCCTCTCTCTGACTGTACCTTCCTCCTTCCCTCCCTCCTTTCCCCTCTCTCTCTCTGACTGTACCTTTCTCCTCCACGCTCCTTTCCCCTCTCTCTCTCTGACTGTACCTTTCTCCTCCACCCTCCTTTCCCCTCTCTCTCTCTGACTGTACCTTTCTCCTTCTCCCTCCTTTCCCCTCTCTCTCTCTGACTGTGCCTTTCTCCTTCCCTCCCTCCTTTCCCCTCTCTCTCTCACTGTACCTTCCTCTTTCTCCCTCCTTTCCCCTCTCTCTCTCTGACTGTACCTTTCTCCTTCTCCCTCCTTTCCCCTCTCTCTCTCTGACTGTACCTTTCTCCTTCTCCCTCCTTTCCCCTCTCTCTCTCTGACTGTACCTTCCTCCTTCCCTCCCTCCTTTCCCCTCTCTCTCTCTGACTGTACCTTCCTCCTTCTCCCTCCTTTCCCCTCTCTCTCTCTGACTGTACCTTCCTCCTTCTCCCTCCTTTCCCCTCTCTCTCTCTGACTGTACCTTTCTCCTTCTCCCTCCTTTCCCCTCTCTCTCTCTTACTCTACCTTTCTCCTTCTCCCTCCTTTCCCCTCTCTCTCTCTGACTGTACCTTTCTCCTTCTCCCTACCTGCTGGGATCAGAATGCCTGTCCTCATTTCAACCTCTTCTTGAAACAGGGTTTGATGAAACTTGCCCAAATTCCCAGAGTGGGTCGTACTGTAGGCACAGTGTGTGTGTGTGTGTGTGTGTGTGTTAGTTCTTTGAGTGAGATCCAATGTACATTTAGTTTAGTTCTTTGAGTGAGATCCATACTACATTTAGTTGAGTTCTTTGAGTGAGATCCATACTACATTTAGTTTAGTTCTTTGAGTGAGATCCATAGTACATTTAGTTTAGTTCTTTGAGTGAGATCCATACTACATTTAGTTAAGTTCTTTGAGTGAGATCCATACTACATTTTAGTTGAGTTTTCTTTGAGTGAGATCCATACTACATTTTAGTTTAGTTCTTTGAGTGAGATCCATACTACATTTAGTTAAGTTCTTTGAGTGAGATCCATACTACATTTTAGTTTAGTTCTTTGAGTGAGATCCATAGTACATTTAGTTTAGTTCTTTGAGTGAGATCCATACTACATTTAGTTGAGTTTTCTTTGAGTGAGATCCATACTACATTTTAGTTGAGTTTTCTTTGAGTGAGATCCATACTACATTTTAGTTTAGTTCTTTGAGTGAGATCCATAGTACATTTAGTTTAGTTCTTTGAGTGAGATCCATACTACATTTTAGTTTAGTTCTTTGAGTGAGATCCATACTACATTTCAGTTTAGTTCTTTGAGTGAGATCCATACTACATTTCAGTTTAGTTCTTTGAGTGAGATCCATACTACATTTTAGTTTAGTTCTTTGAGTGAGATCCATACTACATTTAGTTAAGTTCTTTGAGTGAGATCCATACTACATTTTAGTTTAGTTCTTTGAGTGAGATCCATAGTACATTTAGTTTAGTTCTTTGAGTGAGATCCATACTACATTTAGTTGAGTTTTCTTTGAGTGAGATCCATACTACATTTTAGTTGAGTTTTCTTTGAGTGAGATCCATACTACATTTTAGTTTAGTTCTTTGAGTGAGATCCATAGTACATTTAGTTTAGTTCTTTGAGTGAGATCCATACTACATTTAGTTTAGTTCTTTGAGTGAGATCCATACTACATTTAGTTTAGTTTTCTTTGAGTGAGATCCATACTACATTTTAGTTTAGTTCTTTGAGTGAGATCCATACTACATTTTAGTTTAGTTCTTTGAGTGAGATCCATACTACATTTAGTTTAGTTCTTTGAGTGAGATCCATACTACATTTAGTTTAGTTTTCTTTGAGTGAGATCCATACTACATTTTAGTTTAGTTCTTTGAGTGAGATCCATACTACATTTTAGTTTAGTTCTTTGAGTGAGATCCATACTACATTTTAGTTTAGTTCTTTGAGTGAGATCCATACTACATTTTAGTTTAGTTCTTTGAGTGAGATCCATACTACATTTTAGTTTAGTTCTTTGAGTGAGATCCATACTACATTTTAGTTTAGTTCTTTGAGTGAGATCCATAGTACATTTAGTTTAGTTCTTTGAGTGAGATCCATAGTACATTTTAGTTTAGTTCTTTGAGTGAGATCCATACTACATTTTAGTTTAGTTCTTTGAGTGAGATCCATACTACATACGCATCATTGTCATTGTCTTCCACCCTGCATTCTGATCTGCTCTACTGACCAAATAAGGGCATGACTCGAGTCATCATTCATGTTTAATTGGAGTTTGTATTCAAGTTCTGAACTGCTGTGTTTACTTAGTCTAGCTAGCAGCTAGCTCATCACTGGACATGACGGGACTCGACTCACTGACATAGGCGGAAATGGATGTCATTAAGGAAAACACTTCCAAAAAATGTTAATTGTTCTGCTTCAGCAGTCCGTTAACTAGGTCAACACACACCCACGTACACATACGCGCTGTTCTCATAGGAATACGTCTAATACAACTGAAGAAATGGCTAGCACTTTGGCTATGTGATGGCATCGACCTACAGTAGTAGTAGCATAGTCTCACACAGAGCTTCTCTTTATATTCTAACCCGGTCTATGGGAAACAACAACGGCTGTGTCAGTCAGTGTGCTCTGTGCTTTGTCGGGTCTTGAGTTGCACCCATAAAAACCCACCCCATAAAATCCCTGGTAGATTGTTATGACTCAGGCTATTGGGAGCTCGGCTTTTGTCACAAAAATCATGTAAGTAGCGCCCTGGGGACAGGCTCTGATAATGTAGCACCCCGGGGACAGGCTCTGATAATGTATCACCCTGGGGACAGGGTCTGATAATGTATCACTCTGGGGACAGGCTCTGATAATGTATCACCCTGAGGACAGGCTCTGATAATGTAGCACCCTGGGGACAGGCTCTGATAATGTAGCACTGATAATGTAATAATATAATGTAATGTAATAATGTAGACTAAATGACTTAAATGTAGCACCCCGGGGACAGGCTCTGATAATGCAGCACCCTGGAGACAGGCTCTGATAATGTAGCACCCCGGGGACAAGCTCTGATAATGTATCACCCTGGGGACAAGCTCTGATAATGTAGCACCCCGGGGACAGGCTCTGATAATGTATCACCCCGGGGACAAGCTCTGATAATGTAGCACCCCGGGTACAGGCTCTGATAATGTATCACCCTGGGGACAGGCTCTGATAATGTAGCACTCTGGGGACAGGCTCTGATAATGTATCACCCTGGGGACAGGCTCTGATAATGTAGCACCCCGGGGACAGGCTCTGATAATGCAGCACCCTGGAGACAGGCTCTGATAATGTAGCACCCCGGGGACAAGCTCTGATAATGTATCACCCTGGGGACAAGCTCTGATAATGTAGCACCCCGGGGACAGGCTCTGATAATGTATCACCCCGGGGACAAGCTCTGATAATGTAGCACCCCGGGTACAGGCTCTGATAATGTATCACCCTGGGGACAGGCTCTGATAATGTAGCACCTTTGGGACAAGTTCTGATACAGTGACCCAGCCAAGGTAAAAGGAGACTTCCAGGGGTCTGATGACAGTCCATAGAAAAGACACTGTATCACATTGCACACAGAGCTGACGCGGACGCAATTGGGTGACCAAGACTTAAAAAGGGGTAAACTGGTTTAGCAGGAATCAAAATGGCTGCCTATTGCAGGAAGGGATGGAGGGTAGGGTTAGAGAATCATCCTGTAATTGCCAGGGCTTTTGTGTTAATGACAATGACATTGGCCCCTGTTATGTAGAACAGATCCAAAGGTATTGTGTACAGGTTGTGTGAAGGTATGTGTTGGGGTGGCTCTGGCGCCCTAGAACACTTGTGTCTCTTACAGGCTGTTGTATTGTTTGCAAGAAAGCCATGTTGTGCATCCTGAAAAATGTTGACTTGACAGTGATATTTTCATACAGCAAGGGTGAGAGATATTTGTTCCCATGTCTTGTTTACGAGTGGGCCTGGCTGCCATGTCCAAATAGCCTGGTGTCTTTTTAAGAGAAGACCTGGTCATAGGGCAACCTGGACCAACCTAGATCCAAAATGGCTGATCAGGATACACTAGAACCATTGTGTTCCCTGTCAATTGGCTCCGTGGACCCACAACGTTTCTCTACAGTGCACTGCCCTAGGACTGGCAACCCCCTGGCCTTGGTTTTACTGCACTGTACCTGGCACTCGCCAGACATTCCCTGTTTACTGTCTGCTGTTGTTTCGGCTGCCACCAGCCACTTGGTTTCAGCTGCTTGGTTCAGTCTAATCGGTTAGGGAGACAGGAGGCTTTTATTTGGATTTAGCCCTGTTAAGCAGGTGGGTTTCTGTCCTGGCTTCAATAGGAGCAATGTTTTATATACAAACTTGCCCTGGGTTAGAAAGACAGAAGGGGTTAGGGTGGTTGTGTTGTTAGTTACAGTGGCCCATACTGTGAGATTATGGGTCCAGCCACAAAAGACACCTATGAAGTTATGTTAGTTTTACTTTTGAATAGTTACTATACGTTATTCTCAACACAATACTTGTTATCTTCTTCTTTGAGTAATGTATTTATTGGCAGGGTAATTGAGAGGGTAGCATGCTGCATGCTTCAGGTGTCCATGCATATGATTCCTCTTGTGCTACTCCTGATTTCTAGGAGATTGACCTCATTTAGAACACAAAAAAATATTTGTCTTGCAGGAGAACCGTCTTGTCTAAAAAAAACAAACAGAGAAAATAAACAGTGTTTTTTCCTCTCGATGCAAATTCAAGTAATACCCGTTGCAGAGTAAATCTTACTAATGCAAATGAGCATTTAATCCGGCGCTTAAGGCATAACTGGAGCACACATCTGGAGTGATAATTAGCAGTTTTACGGTCTGAATGGATGGCTCACTCACATACTTAGAGGCTTGGGACAGCTAGCCAGCCATCCAGCCAGTCGGCACTTAAAACACAGGTAGTAATGCAGCTAGCTAGCTTGCTCCTTCAACCCAGCTTTAGCTAACACAATAACCCAGCTTCAGTAAACAACTCAAAACAACTAAATTGAGGCCGTGTAGATGGCTGTGGCATGGCACATTGTTTTTGTGGAATGAAACTAGCTCCTTTAGCAGAAGCATCAGCTAACAGCTAACACTATGACACAGCTTCAGCTAACAGCTAACACTAAGACACAGCTAACACTGACACAGCTTCAGCTAATAGCTAACACTAAGACACAGCTAACACTATGACACAGCTTCAGCTAATAGCTAACACTATGGCACATCTTCAGTAAACAATGCCAAACAACAACTCTTGCAACAACACTGCACTATAGCCCATCTAGATATGGCTGTGACATGTTGTTTATGTGGTGCTCTCTGGTAGAGCCAGTCCACTTTCTCCCCATTATTCAGAGGGGGAGTCTGACCTATTTATGCTCAATGCATTAGCTAGCAGTGTGCTTCAGCTTCACTTTGTATCAGCCCAGGCAACAGTTGTTATCTTTGGCCTTGGGTAGACCAGGATTGCATTCCAAATGGCACCCCTTTCTCTTTAGTGCACTACGTTTGACCAGGGCCCATAGGGCTCTAGTCAAAAATAGCACACTACCTAGGGAATAGGGTGCCTTTTGAGACACACCCCAGGGCTAACAGGGCTGAGTGTCTGTCAAGCTACATCCAGGAGTGTTCATTAGAGCCTCTCTGAAAAACTAGCTGAGTAACCTGGCTAAAGAGCTTGTAGACTACAAACGTTTCCATGGTAAATGACTGTGTCACTTTACTGCCCTTACATTTGCCATTGAAAGCCAATTGTTTTCTCTATATCCATCCACACAGTCAAATGTACCCTAACTTCCACATACTGTAGTTTCTTTGAACAGAGTAGTCTATTGTCAGTTCATTCTCTAAACTTCTCCTCTGATGTCTTTCCCAGTTTATTGACAAGGAACACGTGCAAAAGATTCTGCAGCCGGTTTGTTTTTGGAGGAGGAGGATGTTTTCTTGGGCTGTTTTTGACAAGTTTGAGATGCCTGGAGTTCATTCTTCCATTCCAGTGTACGTACTTACACCCCGGCAACATGTGCACAGTAATTCTTCTATAATCGTAAGAACATCTGTTTCAAGAGCATAGACGTTCAGGTGTGTGTATGCATAGACGTTCAGGTGTGTTTACCGTTCGGTGTCTACCGTTCGGCTGACACCATTCCATCAGGCCTGCGGGATAGCTTGTTTGACAGGTCGTGTGAAAGGTGTTGAGCAGACCTGTTTGAGACCAGCCCAGGGAAGGATCCAAGTCACTCACAATAGAGACTAGAGGCGTTTCCACAATCATCAAGTAAACCAGGGGACAGAAAGAAAGAGTGTGTGGCCTACGTATGGTCTTACAGTTTAACAGCCTATATCTACAATGGAATAGGTGGTGTGGTATAATGCATAGCCTTGGTTATTATTCTTGCCAGTAGAGTTTCCCACGCAATGTTAACCTGACACTCCTGGGCCAACGCCCTCCCTCAGATCCTATTCATCACAACCAGAACTCCAACACGTCAGTCCCTGCTCACATGACAGATGCACTCCCCTAAACCTTGACCCCTCGGCCCTGAGTTATACTAACAAAGCACTGTTAATAGGGCCCCTTTACCCTTCACACGCTCATAAATAGATTTTACTATGGATATTTTCTACTTCGTTTGGATTATTTTGTCCATATAGATTTTTCTTTCAATGACTGTCTGAATGAGAGGAATAAAACATCAGTGTACATTACACCGAGGTGTGGGAGGTTGAATAGCCCAATCACCACAATGTCCGGTTCATAGGCTCAGTCTGGAAATGTACGTTGTGTTTTGCCATTGCTTGTTATACTTATACAGCCCACACCAGTTTCCTACAGTACAGTGCTGCTACTAACAGCCCATGTTCGAGGCAGTCACTTACAGATGCCATGGAGCGGACAAATCTATGTACAGTAAGATTCTGTTGATGTTGCTGGGCTGGTGTCCTCTGTGCTAAGAACAGGGTCACGAACATTCTAGAACCAGATGTTGAAAGCCAATAAAAACTGACAAGCCATACCAGAGTGACTGTCAGTTTGTCCCTGCTGTACATGGCAAATAGAGGCTCTTTCCATCTCTGTGACTGAAGTTTGCCGACACTTCTTATAAAGTCAGAAGAGCACCGATTCAAATCAAAATAATCTACTATAAAAATTGGCCAAACTACAATATAAGACTCTAAGCCATCTACCGTAAAAACGGGTCAAACTGCAACTGGTCAAACCACAACACTATCAACGAGGGCAGTTGTGTCCTGTTTTCTCCCGGCTGTGCTATAATGTTTATTAGAATCCCCTTTGTGGCTGTATTAGACATGCTCCAGTGCCGGCGTGGCATTTTCAACATCCGAACAAAGCTACATCTCATTACATAAAATATGAAAACACACACAACCACAAATGCACACACACACACAGGCGTGCACACACACAACCACACACACATTAACACTGAACGCAGGCACACAAAGACACACATACAAACGTGTGCACACGCACATACACTCACATACAATGAAAAAAGTCCAAACACTCACAGTGTGAGGGGTGATTTCCCCATGTGATTACACTGGAAAGAGCCAAAACTCAACAAGAGAACATTTCCAAACGGCAGAGGATGAAAACTTGTTAATAAGAACTGTGCACCCACAATGCAGTGTGTGCGTGCATGAGTGTGGAGTGTGTGTGTGTGTGCGTGCGTGCATGCGTGCGCATGTGTGTGATGGAGGTTGGACCTGGCTGAGCGGTGCATGGGTCATAAAGATTTTACTTCTTATCTCACCCGTCATATTCTCGCCCGGCATATTCTAAAGTTGTTGATTATGGTACTGGACTGATTTGATTTTGAAAAGGTTGCGAGAGGAGGAGAGGAGGAGGTGAAAGACTTATTCCTGTCTGCCGGCAAGGCGAGCGGGAGGGCAGAAAGTAGATAAAATGAGAAAACAATTACAGCGAGTCACCATGCAGGTACCTAAGGTTATTGTTTTTAATGACAGCCACATCCTGGTACAGGAGCCAGACAACCAGACGACTAGACCACCGCCGCTATGCTGCACTGCCTCAATGGGAACTGAGAATTGAGCGGTGGGGTAAGCTTTGTCCCTCATCACAAGACGAAAACAGTGTGTGTGTGTGTGTGTGTGTCTTTGCCAACAAGGTGAGCATGTCTGCCGAACACACACAGATAAGCATGAACACACAAAAATGCTGAGTCAAGTTTACAGAATACGGTCCCGTGCATAGCCTTTCGTTTCACCTCAGGGTGAGTGTTTAATGTCCCCCCCCCCCCCCTCATAGACACTGAAATGTATAGCCCTAGGAGATCTTTACTTTACATTATCCTAAAGTATAGACTCCTCAGTACTTTTGACACTCAACAGCTGCTGCAGATGACTGCTGTCTGTGATGCTACGACACACACACACACACACACACACACACACACACACACACACACACACACACACACAGTTCGCCTATGGCTAAACCCTCCGTTTCTCTGTTTACAAAATCTCTAACGACGAAATATCATAGAAATGGATTCTACTCACAGGATCATCAGATCCTCACACATTTACTGAACAATATGTAGCCAATCTTCCATTGTCTTAGTTGAGCCAGCGCCACCCTGAAGCATAGACCTACATTACATTGGTTTTGGCCACAGGGTGTGCTGGTTCCATCGTTTTCTTTCCCAATTGTGGTAGTCAGTAAAGATCTGCAGGGCCGTACTATGCCAGTCATTCCCTCTGTGGTTTACTGTGGTTTGGCTTCCTCTGTGGTCCTCTAGTCTATAGACTCACATGTGGCTGTATTGACTGTATGACAGACTGTATGATGGCCTGTGGGTTGATGATGTGGCTGCTGATTTGGGGCACTGGTAGCAATACACAAAGTCAGCATGTACAGTATGTCTTGTTTCATTGTACAATGTTCAATTGTGTTATAATTGCAGACCTAGAATATTAAGTCTTCATCGCAAATCTGCCCGAATGAAGGTCATGGTGAGATGATGAGCTTTGAAAAGACCAAACAACTATCTTTGGGTCTTGGGAGCCTATATTTCTTGGCCAGGTGTGATTGATTCTTGGATGAGAATGAGCGGGCGCTGTGGTGTGGCGTTGGATTACAAATTACATCCTTATTGGAAACACGAGAATTCTTTGCCGGAGGTCCGACCTTGAGGCTAGCCCATTAGAAATCAATAGGCCTTTGCGTCTGAATTGGCTAAATGCTTTCCTTACGGACTTCTACCCCATAATCATCATATTACCGCCAAAGTCTAGTGGAAATCTGTCTGTGGCAAAGACTAGGCAGTTTGAATCAAGATCAGGTGTGGGCTCTTTGCTAAACTTAAATGCCCCAATCTGTGATATTTACAGCTATAAATACCCTCAACTTTATAGCAAACCAAGTGGCAGCCAATGGGTTGCCATTTTGTTGTTTTTCTAATTAAGGGTTGGGCCTTTAAAAAACGAGGGAAGTGTACACAGGAGCAATGTGGCACAGAGGGCTAGAGTCACTTACAAGGAGAGTGAATGTATGACTGGGCATTTCTTTTTTGGGACAACACCAATCTATATTTAGCAAAAGGGTAATGATACAGGGCAGATACTGAAGGACAGGGAAATGTGTCAGACATAGTCTTTTAATGCACGCTACATTGCTTAGGACTGTGGAGGACATTGATGAAAATCTCATTATCCAATGAATTAAGAATATATTTAGTGGGTGTTTTAGGGACATACTCTGATTGGTTGGGTTTTAATGAGTGATTTGCTTTGTCATTCTACTACTTAATACTTTGTGACTTGGCCTTAAAGGACCCTGGTTAACATCGAAACCTATATAGAATTGTATTATATAGGCCTAAGTCTATAATATGTGTTTTACGTTTCAAGAATGTCACATAGACCGTTATTGCAGAAGCCAGCCAAGAAGGTCAAATATACTGCCATGAGTTCAATCAACCATCCACAATTAGTTAATACTATATTCAAATTACTGTCAGTAAGCTAGGACATACGCTTACAATACATTTCCTGCTGCATGAGTCTATGCATGCTACTCAAGGCCAGTGGATGTTTTGTTCATTGGCTACTATTTTTATCCAATGAAACATATTGTACCTGAATCAAATAACATTGTATGTTCTTACATTAGAAACATCACTGGCTTTGCTACATTGCTCAGTATTTCTACAGTAATGTAGTTAGTCTCTTGTGGTTACTGTATTTCTACAGTAATGTAGTTAATCTCTTGTGGTTACTGTATTTCTACAGTAATGTAGTTAATCTCTTGTGGTTACTGTATTTCTATAATGCATTTGCAAGAGCTTTCTATCATTTTCACTGATTGCTCACGGTACTGCTATTTTCTAAATATGAATTTTATGATAAATGGAGTGTATTTGCTTTGGCCCCCGATGTTTAAGTGTAGCCATATGTGAAAGCAATTTCAATTGGTTTAAGATTTAACTGTAAAGGCTAAATATATGGAAAATAAAATTGTTTTTTAAATGAACACATTTGTATTTGTTTTGTTATTTTTGTTGTTGGGGGGGTTACAGGTACATTCTCCATTTCAAATGATACGTTTATAAAACCTGTACCTGTAGGCTGACACTCAAACGAAAACAATCAGTACATACAGAGTTTAATAATAAATAATACATTCAGTATAAACAGGAAAAGAAAAGATAAGTGGGCCTCCACCCCCAACCTCCCATCCCATCCTATTCCCCCAACCCCAGCCAGCCAACATGTCTCCACCCCCAACCTCCCATCCCATTCCCCAACCCCAGCCAGCCAACATGTCTCCACCCCCAACCTCCCATCCCATCCCATTCCCCCAACCCCAGCCAGCCAACGTCTCCACCCCCAACCTCCCATCCCATTCCCCAACCCCAGCCAGCCAACATGTCTCCACCCCCAACCTCCCATCCCATCCCATTCCCCCAACCCTACCCAACCAACATGTCTCCACTCCCAACCTCCCATCCCATTCCCCCAAACCTACCCAGCCAACATGTCTCCACCCCCAACCTCCCACCCCATCCCATTCCCCCAACCCTACCCAGCCAACATGTCTCCACCCCCAACCTCCTATCCCATCCCATTCCCCCAACCCTACCCAGCCAACATGTCTCCACCCCCAACCTCCTATCCCATCCCATTCCCCCAATCCTACCCAGCCAACATGTCTCCACCCCAACCTCCCATCCCATTCCCCCAACCCCAGCCAGCCAACATGTCTCCACCCCCAACCTCCCATCCCATCCCATTCCCTCAACCCTACCCAGCCAACATGTCTCCACTCCCAACCTCCCATCCCATTCCCCCAACCCTACCCAGCCAACATGTCTCCACCCGCAACCTCCCATCCCATTCCCCCAACCAGCCAACATGCCTCCACCCCAACCTCCCATCCCATCCCACCCCCCCAACCCCACCCAGCCAACATGCCTCTACCCCCAACCTCCCATCCCATTCCCCCAATCCCACCCAGCCAACATGCCTCCACCCCATCCCCACAACCCCACCCAGCCAACATGCCTCCACCCCCAACCTCCCATCCCATCCCATTCCCTCAACCCTACCCAGCCAACATGTCTCCACTCCCAACCTCCCATCCCATTCCCCCAACCCTACCCAGCCAACATGTCTCCACCCGCAACCTCCCATCCCATTCCCCCAACCAGCCAACATGCCTCCACCCCAACCTCCCATCCCATCCCACCCCCCCAACCCCACCCAGCCAACATGCCTCTACCCCCAACCTCCCATCCCATTCCCCCAATCCCACCCAGCCAACATGCCTCCACCCCATCCCCACAACCCCACCCAGCCAACATGCCTCCACCCCCAACCTCCCATCCCCTTCCCCCAACCCCACCCAGCCAACATGCCTCCACCCCCAACATCCCATCCCCTTCCCCCAACCCCACCCAGCCAACATGCCTCCACCCCCAACATCCCATCCCCCAACCCCACCCAGCCAACATGCCTCCACCCCCAACCTCCCATCCCCTTCCCCCAACACCAATCCCACCCAGCCAACATGCCTCCACCCCCAACCTCCCATCTCATTCCTCCAACCCCACCCAGCCAACATGTCTCCACCACCACGTCAGTCATCCACCACACTTCCACCCTCCCAGCGACCAGAGAAAACCTCCCCATACCACTCCTTCCCCATGCGCATGAAAGCAAAAAAAAAAATAATAATAATCGGAAAATAGGTACAGTGGGGCAAAAAAGTATTTAGTCAGCCACCAATTGTGCAAGTTCTCCCACTTAAAAAGATGAGAGAGGCCTGTAATTTTCATCATAGGTACACTTCAACTATGACAGACAAAATGAGAAAAAAAATCCAGAAAATCACATTGTAGGATTTTTAATGAATTTATTTGCAAATTATGGTGGAAAATAAGTATTTGGTCAATAACAAAAGTTTATCTCAATACTTTGTTATATACCCTTTGTTGGCAATGACAGAGGTCAAACATTTTCTGTAAGTCTTCACAAGGTTTTCACACACTGTTGCTGGTATTTTGGCCCATTCCTCCATGCAGATCTCCTCTAGAGCAGTGATGTTTTGGGGCTGTTGCTGGGCAACACGGACTTTCAACTCCCTCTAAAGATTTTCTATGGGGTTGAGATCTGGAGACTGGCTAGGCCACTCCAGGACCTTGAAATGCTTCTTACGAAGCCACTCCTTCGTTGCCCGGGCGGTGTGTTTGGGATCATTGTCATGCTGAAAGACCCAGCCACGTTTCATCTTCAATGCCCTTGCTGATGGAAGGAGGTTTTCACTCAAAATCTCACGATACATGGCCCCATTCATTCTTTCCTTTACACGGATCAGTCGTCCTGGTCCCTTTGCAGAAAAACAGCCCCAAAGCATGATGCTTCACAGTAGGTATGGTGTTCTTTGGATGCAACTCAGCATTCTTTGTCCTCCAAACACGACGAGTTGAGTTTTTACCAAAAAAGTTCTATTTTGGTTTCATCTGACATTCTCCCAATCTTCTTCTGGATCATCCAAATGCTCTCTAGCAAACTTCAGACTGGCCTAGACATGTACTGGCTTAAGCAGGGGGACACGTCTGGCACTGCAGGATTTGAGTCCCTGGCGGCGTAGTGTGTTACTGATGGTAGGCTTTGTTACTTTGGTCCCAGCTCTCTGCAGGTCATTCACTAGGTCCCCCCGTGTGGTTCTGGGATTTTTCCTCACCGTTCTTGTGATCATTTTGACCCCACGGGGTGAGATCTTGCGTGGAGCCCCAGATCGAGGGAGATTATCAGTGGTCTTCTATGACTTCCATTTCCTAATAATTGCTCCCACAGTTGATTTCTTCAAACCAAGCTGCTTACCTATTGCAGATTCAGTCTTCCCAGCCTGGTGCAGGTCTACAATTTTGTTTCTGGTGTCCTTTGACAGCTCTTTGGTCTTGGCCATAGTGGAGTTTGGAGTGTGACTGTTTGAGGTTGTGGACAGGTGTCTTTTATACTGATAACAAGTTCAAACAGGTGCCATTAATACAGGTAACGAGTGGAGGACAGAGGAGCCTCTTAAAGAAGAAGTTACAGGTCTGAGAGAGCCAGAAATCTTGCTTGTTTGTAGGTGACCAAATACTTATTTTCCACCATAATTTGCAAATAAATTCATTAAAAATCCTACAATGTGATTTTCTGGATTTTTTTTTCTCATTTTGTCTGTCATAGAAGTGTACCTATGATGAAAATTACAGGCCTCTCTCATCTTTTTAAGTGGGAGAACTTGCGCAATTGGTGGCTGACTAAATACTTTTTTGCCCCACTGTATAAATATATTGTTTATTTGTATGTGTTGGGCTTTAACTAAGATTATTCTTTACAGAGTCAAGTATTTTGTCCAGGCCTCAATTGTTCCTTGACTAGCACCATTCATTCTCGCTGTCAATAATTCTAATGTTATAACTTCTAACAGTAACTGTATCCACTGGTGAATTGGGAGAGAGTGAGGTGGTTGCCATCTAAGAGCCAACATATTTTTTGCTGCAGTGCTGCCTGCCAGCAGTAATCGTCTCTGGTTGATTGAGAGATTCAAGGATTCATTGTTAAGTAACATAATACTGTAGATGCATAGCATTGAATATTTATATTCATGCAATTCAAAATTAATTTTGTAACTTTGCCTCAGAAGTATTTAACTGCAGGGCATATCACATTTCGACACAAAATCTTTGGCAACAGACAGTGAACTTTTGGATAGAGAATCATTTTAGCTAACATTTTTCCTATTTCACAACTGAATTCTATTTCCCCCTTCAAACATTTCATTATTTAATTACATATCTGAACTGTACCTCTCTACTCTCACCTCTCTTCTCTCTATTCAGCTCTCATCACAGTGTGGGGAAGGAAAGCAAGTGGTAGAATGCGAGAAAGGATGAGGGAAACGAAGAGAAAGGATGAGAGAGCAAAATCCGTTGAGGGCAAGATGACAACCCTAGGTCTCCTATGAATCTTTATATAATTTCCCACTATAAAAAAAACCTGGCTTATACACTCTTAGAAAAAAGGGTTCCTAAATGGTTCTTCAGCTGTCCCCATAGGAGAACCCTTTTTGGTTCCAGGTATAACCCTTTCGGGTTCGAGGTAGAACTCTTTTGGGTTCCATCTAGAACCCTCTCTGTAAAGGGTTCTACATGGAACTCAAAATGGTTATAGCTGGATCCAAAAGGGTTATACCTAGAACCAAAAAGGGTTCTTCAAAGGGCTCTCCTATGGGAACAACTGAAAAACCATTTTAGGTTCTAGATAGCACATTTTTTTCTAAGAGTATAGATCACAAAAACCTTAAAGGTCTAATGCCGCCATTTCTATCTCAATATCAAATAATTTATTTTTTTCTTAGTACCTTACTGTAATTGTTTTCAATTAAAATGGTCAAAAATAACCAAAAAAATAGCTTCTTAGCGAAGAGCAATTTCTCAAGAATTTTGCTAGGACTGTCTGGGAGTGGGTCTGAGTGGGGAGGGGGAAAGTGAAAATTAGCTGTTATTGGCAAAGAGGCTTGGAACTCTCTTTCTTATTGGCAGGCCAAAACTTCATCCCACCAAAACAGGCTGAAATTTCAGGTGGTCTTTTCAAACAGCTCTTATACTAAAAGGGCATTGTCATCATTTTCACAATTTCACAGTATTATGTCAACCTAATAGTGTGGAAATATATATAATTCACGTTTTTTTACTGGACTTGGCCTTTAATATAGCCCCTACATTAGCACAACTAAAACAACCCTGTATCACTGGACATCTCATTGGACTTATCCTCCATCCCCTGAATCTATTAATAGATAGAAAAATAGGTTTACCCAGGAAATGAATAGTACTATTCTTGGTGATCTCTGCCTTATGTGTACAAAATCAGAACATTGTAATTTCCCCCTGCCGCCATCTGTGCATACAATTGATTGAATTTAGGTATAATAAGATTAAGGCTCAATGCAAATGTTCCGCCGATCTGTCGTATTATACAGTATACCCTTAAGTAGGAGGCAAATACACACAGTAACAGGACATTAAACAGTCACTAAGGGGAATAGCACACAGTAACAGGACATTGAACAGTCACTAAGGGGAATAGCACACAGTAACAGGACATTGAAAAGTCACTAAGGGCATACAGTAACAGGACATTGAACAGTCACTAAGGGGAATAGCACACAGTAACAGGACATTGAACAGTCACTAATGGGAATAGCATACAGTAACAGGACATTGAACAGTCAATAAGGGGAATAGCATACAGTAACAGGACATTGAACAGTCACTAAGGGGAATAGCACACAGTAACAGGACATTGAACAGTCACTGTCAAGTTGTCTAGGTGTTATAATTATTTTCAGCTCTGCCCAAACTTGAAAACGGCTTGCTCAACCCGTGAAGGATGCAAAGGGACAACTCAATTCCTTTCCAGTGTTTTATTATGGTTTTGATGCCATTTGTTGAATATGTTGAAATAGTTGATTTGTTGAATAGAGTAGTTGAATCACAGAGGAATAGGGAATAGGAATAGCAATAGCAATAGGAATAGCACTAGCACTAGGAATAGCACTAGCACTAGGAATAGCACTAGCACTAGGAATAGCACTAGCACTAGGAATAGGTTGATAACCTTAAACAAACAGAGAATAAACATGCATTATTTTACACTAAACAATGCATGACACAGCAACAAAGCATGGCTTTGAATAAAGTAAACGTTTAAACAATTTAATCTAGCACTTCTAGCAATTACTTCTGAGGTCAGAAAATATCCACAACAAAAGTCAAAATTCCTACCAGAGTTAAACATGTAAATTGCTAAGCACTGGATGCAACATAATAAATAATTCCAAACATTACATACCAGTTGCGTCTTTAGGGTTGAACAATGAGCTGTGTGTATGTTGAGGACCAAACATTGTATACCCATGCTTATCTGACAAGTGCGCATGTAAAAGTAGTCCCTCCAGAAATCCTGGCTCAATTTTTTAGTTCCACCTGTGTTTTTTTGGGTTATCTGCCCTCTTGAGGCCTGGAGGTCTTTAAAGGAAGAGCTGCCATTGTGCTCATGTTTTGAGTGTTCTGTTTTGACGCAACACCTCCCACTTGACCTCCTGGTTCTTGAACCGAAGGAGGTCACACGAACCTCTGTGTTGGGCATGTTCGATTTCAGCTATCAGGCTCTTCCTTCTTCAACAGGAAGTATAACAATGATGCGTCTGACATCCCTATGAAGAACTGTAGCAGGTATTTTAGTTGAGAGTGTCTTTGACTTCATACGGTCCAAATAAGTCCACTGTTGTGTACTCAAATGGTCTGGCTGGTGTTATCCGCTCGGATGGAAGGTCACTCATGATCTGTTGGCACTTTCTGGCCCTGGCCTTTCTGCACACCACACAATTGTCAACTCTCTTTTTAGCCAGCTTACGGCCTTTTATCACCCAGGCTTTCTTCCTCATCCGGAGGAGTGTGCCTGCTATTTCTTCATGATTTGCACCATGGGCCTCTTGAGCTAGGAGAGTGGATATCCATGCCTCATATGGTAGAATTGGTACGGCAGTTTCGTCCTCATCAAAGATCTGGAACCTTCCTCCACAAACTAAGAGCCCAGTCTCTTTATCTCTGTAAACAGCGAGTCTGTTGAGAGTGGTATCTTGAAAGGTTATACCTTCTTGAGCTGCAAGGAACAAGTCTCTTAGTGCATCCTCACACTCCCCGACAGTGAGTACAGCTTGTTTGGCTCTGTACCTCCAGTTTGTTGAAAGAGCGTCCTCCCACTTTGGTTTATCTGAGGCTGAATTCTTGGTTAACATTTCTTTCCATCTCGTTGCGGCTCTCCAAACCCAGGCAATGACTCGGATCAGCCTGGTCAGATTGCTGAATTTCCTGATGTCAATCAGTTTTGTTACCGCAGAGCCGGCTGGTGATCTTCGGATCCGAGTCTTGGGTTCATCTGGGTTATTTTGCTGTGCATCACTCTGGTTTCTCTTGACCTGCGCTCTGGTCAGTGCTGCTGAGAAAGCTTTCCTTCGAAGTTTGTTTATACCTTCCTTGGCATACGCAGCGATTTCTTTGGCTGACTTATGTGGCCACTCTTTCACAGGTTTCCTCAGGAATGCTGGTCCATCCTGCCACATGGAATCTTCCTGGAGGTCTTCTGGGGCTGCCCCTCTTGTTATGATGTCAGCACTGTTCAGGCTTCCTGGGATCCACCACCAGTCTTCTATGGATGTGGATTTCTGGATCTCTCCAACTCTATTTGCAAAGAAAGTTTGATATCCATAGCTGTCTCTCTGGATGGCTCCCAACACAGTTTGACTGTCCAGTAGATGGAGCCATCGTTCAATTTCTATTCGACTGTGCTTTTCAACGTACTTTCGAAGTCGTGCTGCATAGACAGCACCGCAGATTTCAGCTTTTACTGGTTCTCCCTTTTGGTCCAATGGTGTGAGCTTTGCTTTGGATTCAACCAGTCTGACTTTGATGCCTTGCTGGGTCTCCCATCTTAAGTACACTACGGCTCCATAGCTCTTGTCACTTCCATCAGAGAATGTTATTCCCCATGGTTTTCCAATCCAGTTGGCTGGTGTGAGGCTTCTGTGAAAGGTGATTTGGCCAAGACGTGTGTATTCCTCAAAGAATTGGATGGCTTCTTCCCTCAAATTTTCAGACAAAGGTTTTTCCCAAGTGTCTCGGGTCAGAGTTTTGCCTCCAGCTTCCTGAAACGCCTTTCTGACAAGAATGGCGCCCTTTTGTTTGGCAGGTGTGACGAGGCCTATTGGGTCATACAGGCTAGCTACCTGGCTCAGCAGTTCTCTTCTCGTCAGTGGGTTTGGAGTTTTCCCTCTCACCTCTTCATCAAGGAGATTTTGGCCGACTCTCATTTTCCCTTTCCTCTTTGAGAAATTGATTAAAGTCATGAGGTACAGTCTATCCTCCTCAACAAGGTATCCAACTCCAAGGGCTTTATTGTATCCTTCCCTCATTTGGTTTGGGAGAATGAGTGCTGTGCTTGACTGCGCTCCTTGTTCTTCTGGTACGATCTCCTGCCTCCCACTTTGATCTGACCGGACCCAGGGCTTGAGGACGAAGCCGCCTGCCTTCAGGATCTCTTCAACACTTTTGGTGTTCTGGTCCAGCTTTTGCAAGTCATTATGGGAAGTCAGGATGTCATCGACATAGGTATCCTCCTCAAGGATCCTACGTTCCTCCTCCAGGTGAGCAAACATGGGCAGTTTGCTTGTCTCTCTCATAGCCAATTGCGCAATGCACCCTGCTGGTCGATCGCCAATGTTGACTCTGGTGATCGCATACTCTTCAATCTCTTCCTCCTCAGTGTCTCTCCAGAGAAATCTGTGGAGGTGCATCTCCAGGTCTTCCAACCACACAGAATTGTACATTTTCTTAATGTCGCCGAGGGCAGCATTGACGCCTCTCCTGAACCTGAGTAGTACTGCTCGGATGGGATTGAGGACATCAGGCCCTTTCAGCAGAAGGTCATTCATGCTGACCCCTCTAAACTTCTGGCTGCTGTTCCATACCAGTCTCACAGGTGTTGTGAGAGAGTGCGGGTTTGCTGCCACCAAGTGGCTGACATACCATACTGGCCCCTTCCAGCTGGCAATGAGCTCTTTGGTGAGTTTCTTCGCTGCTCTTCTCTCGACCATTTCATGGACTTGAGCTGTGTATGCTATTCTCCACTCTGGCTCTTTTTTGAGTTGCTTTTCTGTTCTCAAGAAGGTGGCTTCCACCCCACTCCTGTTGTCAGGAAGGGAACTTGGATCTTGAATCCAGGGGTATTTTGTGTCCCAGTGGGGTTCATCACTGTGAGCATCTGCTTTGATGTAGGTGAGGCCTTTCCTTATGATCTCCAGCTCTCTTTCCTCACTCAGAGTCATTTCTTTGCCTCCTGGTTGACAGTTGCCGCACCGGCATCCTCCACACTTTGGGTCGCAAGCTGCTCCAATGCTGTCCCACTTCCACCAATCCAAGAACTCTCTGTGAGCAACTGTTCCTTTCGTTTCAGCTGTGAACAGCTTAGCTATCTCTTGATACCTGACAGCAGTTGCTTTCATGGATCGAGCAAAGTGTGTTTCAGACCTGTGTGCGGCTATATCCACTTCTTCAAACAGATCTGGATGTGCTCCACCAACAGTCTTTCCTAGCGGGCCTTCCCACAAGACAAGGTCTCCAATCACCTTCACTCTTTGCGGAGCAAGTCTTCCTTCGCGGTGGCTTATCAGTTTCTCAATATTCTCTGGTCTACTCAGATCTCCTAGATTGACTTCTGGGAAGAACTTCTTGAGTTGCTCAGGTTTGATGAGTCTGTGGACGTTGGCAATTTCATTCAAACCATAGCAGATAAGCTCATGAGCTCTTTCCGTGCCTATGGGCGTTTTGACCCTCACTCTGAGGAGATATCTTCTGGTTCTAACCTTCATGGCCATTCCTCCGACTCCATGAACGACTAAAGTGATGTTTTCACTTCGAAGATTTAATCTTCTGGCAGCTCTGTGAGTGATGTAGTTTGTGTCCGATGCCAAGTCGATCAGGGTTCCAATTCTTTGTCCTGCATTGGCAGTTACCTTGAGCAGCATTAGAATAACTGGCAATTCTTCTACTGCACTTGACGCAGTCACTCCCAGCTGATTATTTTCGACACAGTTTGTTTTCGCAGTGGCGTTGGTGAATGCTTTCTTGAATTTCTCTGCCATCTCTGGGGAGAGCTTAGATACCAATTCCTCCTGCTCCTCTGTAAGCGTATACCTTCTCACATTGGATTGTCTTCTGTCTGAGACACTTCTCTTGAAATCTCCCTTCAGACAAAGAAAGAAATGATGGTCTTTCTTACAGTCTCTTTTCCTGCACAGGTAAGTGTCTTTGCATTCATCATCTTCTCCACGACAGACCAAGCACCTCTTGCAGGCCCCCAGCTTTTCTACAGCATCCAACTTTTCCACCGGCTTCAGTTCTTTGAAACGCTTGCAAAAGAAGATCTTTTCTCTATGCTTTTCATCTCCACAGACAACACAGCCGCCTTTCCTTGTGGAACGTGTGGACGCATATCTCCTCTCCACACAAGCATATTTCTTCTCTGGCTTTTCACTCACTCCCAGCTGCTCTAATTTTTCAAGAATTTCCTCCTGTGTTTTCAGGAATTTAAGAAGGTTTTCAAAGTGATTGTCCGGCGTGACATTATTCCTCGGGTTAACCATGAAGACAAGCCAATCCCGCTTGATGTTGTCAGGTAACTTGCTTTCTATGGATCTAATCACTAGTGGGTTGTTGATGGCTCCTGTGCCTCCAAGCTCTGTGAGATCATCCAGTGCCTTCTCTATAGTTTGGATCATGTCGATAACTTTTCTTGGCTGATTTGCTCTTAAAGCAGGAACTTTCTCCAGATCCTCAATTATCTCCAAGGCAATTGTAGACTTGTTTCCATACCTGTTCTCAAGCACCCTGAACATGTCCTCAGCAGTATTGTAAGTAGACAAACGGAGGTCTCTGCACATTCTCTCATCTACACTGTCAAGGAGTTGGATCTTCTTCACTTCGACTGAGCCTGTTGGTTCCCCCTGCTTCTGTAGACTCTCCCAGTCTCTCCTCCATCGATGGAAATTCCTTTTATACCCACTGAACCTGGGTAAACAGGTTGGTTTTATTCTCAGTGTCGGATGTGGAGCTGGCATGGGCATCTGCAGCACTCTCCCTCTGTCTTTATCCTCATCCGCAATTCTTTGCGCTGTGAGAAATTCTGCCCTCCTTGCTTCAAGGTTGTTTCTGAATGCTTTCAGATCCTTTACTCTGGCTTCCAGCCATTCTTTTTCTGCTACTGGAATCCACATCTCCCACTCTGCTAGGCTTGTGATTGCATCTTGGACTTGTGCCTTCGCACCATCCCACCGTAGCTCGAAGCCATCTCTATTTACAGCAATAACAGGTATTTGAGCAACTCCATCACAGGCGGTCTCCGCTTCTTTGATTGCAGACTTCACCTCGTCCTCCCCGTATCTAGGCCATAGGTTGGACTGGATCATCCCCCTGACCTCATCCAATCGTACTTCGCATTCTTGGAATGTCTTCTCAAGTTCAGTCTGCTGCTGCTTGCTCAGGTCAGCTTCTTCACCCTCATCGGTTTCAGCTTCAATGTCTGCCAGAAGTCCAGCCCTGTATTCATCATTTGTCTCACTGACCTTCCTTGCCTCCGACATGAGCTTCTTGAACTCCTCTCGCAGTTCGCTCTTAGTCATGTGTTTTGCACCTCTGCTAAGGAAGTTTGCTTGCTTGGTAAAAGCACTCTTAGCCAAAGTTCTTTCTTGCTTCAGCTCCTTCACTGTTTTCCCAAGAGCTTCCTCCGCCATTTTGAGATGTAAGCCAATATCCTCTCTGCGACGACAGCTTTCCTGACTTCAGGCCGTTAATCCTTTTGTCTTCACTGCCACCTTGGTTATCAACTGTCAAGTTGTCTAGGTGTTATAATTATTTTCAGCTCTGCCCAAACTTGAAAACGGCTTGCTCAACCCGTGAAGGATGCAAAGGGACAACTCAATTCCTTTCCAGTGTTTTATTATGGTTTTGATGCCATTTGTTGAATATGTTGAAATAGTTGATTTGTTGAATAGAGTAGTTGAATCACAGAGGAATAGGGAATAGGAATAGCAATAGCAATAGGAATAGCACTAGCACTAGGAATAGCACTAGCACTAGGAATAGCACTAGCACTAGGAATAGGTTGATAACCTTAAACAAACAGAGAATAAACATGCATTATTTTACACTAAACAATGCATGACACAGCAACAAAGCATGGCTTTGAATAAAGTAAACGTTTAAACAATTTAATCTAGCACTTCTAGCAATTACTTCTGAGGTCAGAAAATATCCACAACAAAAGTCAAAATTCCTACCAGAGTTAAACATGTAAATTGCTAAGCACTGGATGCAACATAATAAATAATTCCAAACATTACATACCAGTTGCGTCTTTAGGGTTGAACAATGAGCTGTGTGTATGTTGAGGACCAAACATTTTATACCCATGCTTATCTGACAGGTGCGCATGTAAAAGTAGTCCCTCCAGAAATCCTGGCTCAATTTTTTAGTTCCACCTGTGTTTTTTGGGTTATCTGCCCTCTTGAGGCCTGGAGGTCTTTAAAGGAAGAGCTGCCATTGTGCTCATGTTTTGAGTGTTCTGTTTTGACGCAACAGTCACTAAGGGGAATAGCATACAGTAACAGGACATTGCACAGTCACTAAGGGGAATAGCATACAGTAACAGGACATTGAACAGTCACTAAGGGGAATAGCACACAGTAACAGGACATTGAACAGGCACTAAGGGGAATAGCATACAGTAACAGGACATTGCACAGTCACTAAGGGGAATAGCATACAGTAACAGGACATTGCACAGTCACTAAGGGGAATAGCATACAGTAACAGGACATTGCACAGTCACTAAGGGGAATAGCATACAGTAACAGGACATTGCACAGTCACTAAGGGGAATAGCACACAGTAACAGGCCATTGAACAGTCGCAAAGGGGAATAGCATACAGTAACAGGACATTGAACAGTCACTAAGGGAAATAGCACACAGTAACAGGACATTGAACAGTCACTAAGGGGAATAGCATACAGTAACAGGACATTGCACAGTCACTAAGGGGAATAGCATTTAGTAACAGGCCCTTGAACAGTCACTAAGGGGAATAGCATACAGTAACAGGACATTGCACAGTCACTAAGGGGAATAGCATACAGTAACAGGACATTGAACAGTCACTAAGGGCATACAGTAACAGGACATTGAACAGTCACTAAGGGGAATAGCATTCAGTAACAGGACATTGAACAGTCGCAAAGGGGAATAGCATTCAGTAACAGGACATTGAACAGTCACTAAGGGGAATAGCATACAGTAACAGGACATTAAACAGTCACTAAGGGGAATAGCATTCAGTAACAGGACATTAAACAGTCACTAAGGGGAATAGCATTCAGTAACAGGACATTAAACAGTCGCTAAGGGGAATAGCATTCAGTAACAGGACATTGAACAGTCACTAAGGGGAATAGCATTCAGTAACAGGACATTGAACAGTCGCTAAGGGGAATAGCATACAGTAACAGGACATTGAACAGTCACTAAGGGCATACAGTAACAGGACATTGAACAGTCACTAAGGGGAATAGCATTCAGTAACAGGACATTGAACAGTCACTAAGGGGAATAGCATTCAGTAACAGGACATTGAACAGTCACTAAGGGCATACAGTAACAGGACATTGAACAGTCACTAAGGGGAATAGCATTCAGTAACAGGACATTGAACAGTCACTAAGGGGAATAGCATTCAGTAACAGGACATTGAACAGTCGCTAAGGAGGCAAACCATCAGCTGTTTGTGTAAATACATAGGATATTTTGGGCTGTATACACTGTATATATATATATATTAAGGTCCAAAATGACTGGCACCCTTGATAAAGGTGAGGAAAAAAAACTATACAATAAATAATACAAATACTGAGCTAAATTGTATGCGCCAATAGTTTGTTGTCTTGTATTATTTTATACTAATTCAGTTGCTAATGGAAATAGATTTTGTTTAACACGTAATAATTTACTTTATACAAACAGGCAGGGGTAGTGACCTGTATAGCCTCAAGGCAGACCCTTTTGAAGTATACAGTAGTAGAAGGTTACATTACATTACAATGTCTTAACCTAACAATGTCTTAACATAACACACGTCCGTCTTAACCTAACACTGTCTGATGTCCAGTGGCTTGGTAGACTGTGTTGTACGTGTTAAAGCTCCAGCTTTATCTGTGTGCTGTACATTCAACCCACTCATATAAACAGAGATTCTACACGGAGTATACAAAACATTAGGAACACATTCCTAATATTGAGTTGCACCCCCCCTTTCGCCCTCAGAACAGCCTCAACTCTTCGGGGCATGGACTCTACAAGTTGTCAAAAGCGTTCCACAGGGATGCTGCCCATGTTGACTCCAATGCTTCCCACAGTTGTATCAAGTTGTCTGGATGTCCTTTGGGTGGTGGGTCATTCTTGATACACACGGGAAACTGTTGAGTGTGAAAAACCCAGCAGTATAGCACACTCAACCAGGTGCACCTGGCACCTACTACCATACCCCGTTCAAAGACACTTCAATATTTTGTCTTACCCATTCACCCTCAGAATGGCACACATACACAATCCATGTCTCAAGACTTAAAAATTCTTAATTAACCTGTCTCCACACCATCTTCTCATCATCTACACTGATTGAAATGGATTTATCAAGTGACATCAATAAGGGATCATAGCTTTCACCTGGATTGATCTGGTCAGTCTGCCTCATGGAAAGAGCAGGTGATCCTAATGTTTTGTACACTCAGTGTATGTTGGCTATGAAAGCAAAGTTCATATCTACTGATACCGGGCCTTTTCACATTGTCCCTATCAGCATGGGTCCAGCAATGATGCTGGATGCATAACCAGGCCAGCTAAGTACTTGTTTTGGTTCTGTTCGGTCCAGTAGTGTTAAAAGCCCTAGACAGGGTGTTAGCCCCAATGCTGAGGACAAGGTAACCTGACTGACCTGGAATCAGCGGGAGAGCAAATCTCACCTCAGGTCTGTTATGACCCTATCACTCCCTAATCAATATTCTGGCCTTGTGTGTGATCCCAGTCCCCTATCCTCACATCACCTACACATGACAGCCCCCCTGGAACCAAATCCCTTGAAGTAAACCCGAGCCCACTTAGGTAACAGACCCAACACAGGTTAATGCAATAGCCACGAGCAGGAGGAACGGCTCAAAACATATGGGAACCTGACTTGGACTGACCTCAGCCTATACATTACACAAGTACTACTACTACTGTCTGTAACCTCGTTCCACACAGCCCCAACTAATTTCAATGCATAACATTTGGATAAGCAGATACCACACACATGGGTATAGAATCAGATTTAATCAGTGCAGAGGGTAAACATGTGTAATGAAAGCCAGACAAAGCAGAACGGGAAGAGGGAGGTCTGTTTGTGCTGGTCCACCTGTAGTCACTTACATGCCTCAACAGAACAGAGTGGAGGTATAATCTTCCGCCGTGCTGTTTCACAATGCCAGCGCAGACGCATAGACAGATGTTACTGGGCTACGTTCCAGCTGCTGCCATCATTTGGGCCACACAAATAGCTTCTACCTTCATAGACTGTCTGTTACTGCCAGATAGTCAATGGATAAATCATTAGAAATGGCTCCTGAGGTTCCTTCCTTGAGACTGGCTGAATTGAATTCTGGGTAATTGGATTGAATGGGGCCACCTCATTGGCCTACATACGTATTTATATTGTACTTAAGGTGCTTAATGCCAATGACACTGATCTGATGGGACTGACATTAAAGCTTCTCTATCCGTAGGGCTGTTATGAGGTCTTTGGACGAGAGGGAGGGGACGGGAAAAATAAGCTGTACCCAGAACAGAATAGCAGAGAAACGACATTGCAGCCGCTTTTGTTAGAAAGCTCCGATGACGTGTCAATTTCAATGTGTCATTTTTACTGACGTCGCGGAATGAACACGGCGGCTGGAGCTCGCACTCGAGCGGCGACGGCGTCTTGCGTTCCGTCTGAGAAAGCTCAGGGTGCTGAAACTAAAAGAAGTTCTTCTGCAAATTTCGGAGTAAAGTTTCTTTGCTAATACACGCTGCTCGACTCGAGCGAGGAGAGAAAGTATGCTAAGTACTACCAATGTTTATTCACTTGACCTAGAAACTCCACATCGCTACAGTCCTTGGCTGGCACACACACTGCATCGGTACATACCCAGTGTTCATACAGTCATATATGATTTCCTCACTCACTACCTGTGCTACGTCTCCCTTGCAAGTTCAGTCCCGAAAGTTATCAGGCTAAGTAAACGTTTTATCAGGGTAAGTAAAAAGTTATCAGGCTAAGTAAACGTGCTATCAGGGTAAGTAAAAGGTTATCAGGCTAAGTAAACAAGTCCTCTGATGAAATGAAGAAAAAAAGGGGAAATTAGTTATTCTGTTTGCTCAGAGATTGACATACTTTCAGAGATGAAGGTTGTAGATTAGGAAGCACATTCAAATGACTATGGGTCTATAATCTGCAATGAAGGGAATAACAGAGATCTAATGACCCACAGTCTTGAGGGTATGAGCAGTTGACGTCAGGTAAGAGCATGGTACAGACTCTTAACCCTCGAGAGCCCGTTCTTCAAGACACCGGCCTAAACAGGTTAATTGCATGGCTTAACATATAGCATGAACATATAGCATGGTATCTGCCCAATAGGCAGTCGGTAGACTTGTCGTTATGCTCAAATGTACATTACATTTCCATGGATGAGGCAGAGAGACGTGAGTCAAGTTAACACGTTTACTGAGAAGATATCATGGCAACAATGGATCAGGGTCTTTGAACTTGACCATTACAAAACAAACTCTTTACGAGACATCGTTTACTACCGTGTTTGTACAATGCCTTTCTGTAAACAGGAAGTCAGATTACGACCCCTGTATGCCGCCCATCTGGCCATTAACATGCATTGAGAGAGATCCAAAATCCATTTAGCTAATAGCAAACAGGTTTCGTAATGTGCTATACTCCAAGTTATCCCTAAGCATCCATTCATTCATACAAGTGCATCGTTAACTGATTGATCTTCGGACGCCTTTGAAAGAGGCGGCTAGTTGGATTTCCATGATGAGACTATTAAAGAGACAATCATTTACTTTTGAAGTCACCTTGATTTGGTATTAAATAAGAGCAATTAACCCTGGACGACATGTTGATTTAACCAGTTAATGACTTATTGGCTTACTGCTGCGTGGCCCTCTTTGATGACTCTTACTTCCTGGAGAATAATACAAACATTCCATGTTGATCCACTGCGTCTTACTCTTAGTTTGCTTACAGATTACTCAATGAGACAATTATCACTGAGAATGCAAGAGAGAGAGAGGGAGAGAGAGAATTAAGAGAGAAAGTGATAGGAGGGGCTGAGAGAGCGAAAGTGATAGAAGGGGCTGAGAGAGAGAACTTGATAGAAGGGGCTGAGAGAGAGAAAGTGATAGGAGGGGCTGAGAGAGAGAAAGTGATAGAAGGCGCTGAGAGAGAGAACTTGATAGAAGGGGCTGAGAGAGAGAAAGTGATAGGAGGGGCTGAGAGAGAGAAAGTGATAGGAGGGGCTGAGAGAGAGAACTTGATAGAAGGGGCTGAGAGAGAGAACTTGATAGAAGGGGCTGAGAGAGAGAAAGTGATAGGAGGGGCTGAGAGAGAGAAAGTGATAGGAGGGTCTGAGAGAGAGAAAGTGATAGGTGGGGCTGAGAGAGAGAACTTGATAGGTGGGGCTGAGAGAGAGAAAGTGATAGGTGGGGCTGAGAGAGAGAAAGTGATAGGAGGGGCTGAGAGAGAGAAAGTGATAGGAGAGGCTGAGAGAGAGAAAGTGATAGGAGGGGCTGAGAGATAGAAAGTGATAGGAGGGGCTGAGAGATAGAAAGTGATAGGAGGGGCTGAGAGAGAGAAAGTGATAGGAGGGTCTGAGAGAGCGAAAGTGATAGGAGGGGCTGAGAGAGAGAAAGTGATAGGAGGGGCTGAGAGAGAGAAAGTGATAGAAGGGGCTGAGAGAGAGAAAGTGATAGGATGGGCTGAGAGAGAGAAAGTGATAGGAGGGGCTGAGAGAAATAAAGTGATAGGAGGTGCTGAGAGAGAGAAAGTGATAGGTGGGGCTGAGAGAGAGAAAGTGATAGGAGGGGCTGAGGGAGAGAAAGTGATAGGTGGGGCTGAGAGAGAGAAAGTGATAGGAGGGGCTGAGGGAGAGAACGTGATAGGAGGGGCTTAGAGAGAGAAAGTGATAGGAGGGGCTGAGAGAGAGAAAGTGATAGGAGGGGCTGAGAGAGAGAAAGTGATAGGAGGAGCTGAGAGATAGAAAGTAAGCCTGTGTGCGACCTAGTGTGAGAAAGTGAGAGAAAGAGAGAGAAGGAGAATAAGTGAGAGAGAGAGGGAAAGGGAGAGCAAAGCAAAAGTTACCTCGACAACGTGTTGACCTTGGGCACATCAATGCTACACTCTAGGAGGACTGAGCCGCTGTCGGCTAAGCACTCCAATTGATTTCTGTACGTGGCCCAGAGTTAGATTGGATTGAATTGCTTTCTACCAGAGACAAAGAAAGGCCCTAAAGGAAGTACTGTTGGTATTGTTTTGGGGTTCTACATTGGTACTAACACTAAACGTTGGCCCAGTATAATAGTGTCTAGGGCCCAACAGTGTTTGTCCACAGGAGAGGAGTCCACTGTTACAAATTCCCTGCAGGTTACCGTTATCAGCACCTCACAACCCTGAGCTGCACACTCCCCCCTCTATACCCCACGACTGACCGGAGTCTGAGAGTCTAGGGGGTACCATAAACCTGCCTCTCAAACTCTCCCTGACCTGTGGGACCTGTGCCCTGATAGGTTGCTAGAGATGTTACTAGGGGGCTGGACATCTGCCCATCCTCTTTACTGGGTCACACAATACCATCAGTTTCTCTCAAGCAGTGGCAGAGTGCAACATCTCTGTCCATCAACAACTGGACTCAATAACACTTTCTGGACTGGTGGGATGCTGTGCGTGCACAAAGTGAGTTGTGTGACATTTGTATATTGTTCTTCACAGTTAGTTGTTACTATGGCTGTACACTGCCTTTGTGTATAGCTGGATTGTAATATGTACAGGTAGAATATACATTGTCATCCTTCCCTTGTTAATAAGCTTGTTGTTATACTTCTGCTATCAGTTGTAGTATTGTGTACAGTGAATTAATTACCTCTGTTTCAAAAACCACTACCATTCCACTACCATTCCACTACCATTCCACTACCATTCTACTACCATTCCACTACCATTCCACTACCATTCCACTACCATTCTACTACCATTCCACTACCATTCTACTACCATTCCACTACCATTCCACTACCATTCCACTACCATTCCACTACCATTCTACTACCATTCCACTACCATTCCACTACCATTCCACTACCATTCCACTACCATTCCACTACCATTCTACTACCATTCTACTACCATTCCACTACCATTCCACTACCATTCCACTACCATTCCCACTTTTCATTCCCATGTTTATTTTTTATTTATTTTTATTGAACCTTTATTTAACTCATCCCCATGTTCATCTTCCTCAGTGTGTTTAAATAAAGTTCCTGTGTATGTTAACTCTTGGGCTGTAGAGCCGGGTCGCTCTCTTTCATCCACAGATAATGATTGACATGGTTTTAACCCTAATGATTGACATGGTTCTAACCCTAACCCTAATGATTGACATGTTTCTAACCCTAACCCTAATGATTGACATGGTACTAACTCTGCATCTAAATTCACCACTCTTCTGCTCTAAGTGTGCACCTGTTCACTTCCCCTCATTGCGTTTAGATGGATGGGGAGGAGTGCACTAGTGTACACTTTCCTAGAGAATTGGGATTCAGGCTAGCTAGTCTTTATTGCCATGGTAGAGGAGGGGGTGTTTCAGTACAAACTGTAGCCAAGCCGGCATTCCCAACCAATTAAATCAGCAGTGACTGTATTGTTACTGATTGATGGCCGAGGGCAGGCGTCTCAGACAGACGGATTAATTTATCCTTCGTTTCCTGTTTGCCGTTAATAACAACTGATGGTATCACAATAAAACAAACAGGATTCAAAATGGAGCTCTGCACAACATCCTGACTCCGAAGGGGAAACTGGCTTTCAGGAGAAACTAGTATACATGTTCATGTGAATTACCTTCAGTACATACAGTACACTGGTATTTTGCTGAATTAAAAATAAATTGTCTAAATGGCATTGCCAAAAACCTATAGCATATTTACCCAAAACCAGAACACAGGAAGAGGGATTTGTCCATATATTAAGAGTTGAATTGTCTGGCCACCAGAAAATAAAAAATCTCTATACAGTACTGTGTGTATGTTTGACAAACAGAAGGAACTAAGAGACGAGGAGGAGGAAACGGCTGAAAAAAAGATGTGGTGTTTACAAGACCTTGTAGAGTACAGAAGTGGTGGCAGGCACAGGCCCTGTGGCGCTACAAAAAGACAGTCCCTTGTGCGTCCAAAATGGCATCCTATTTCCTATAGAGTGCACTTTGTAGTGAATAGGGTGCCATTTGGATGCAGCCCCACAGAGGAGGACAAAGGAGAACCAGGGGGCAAGGACTGGCCAGAAGAGTGGATTTACTACAGCCAGTGTAGCACATAGAGCAATGTGAATCTTACTCCTCAGTCTGAAGTGTCGCCACTTGCACCTACGAATAGCTAGCCTTGGTCAGGCGTTTCAGGAGGGCGGTGACGTGTGCTAGCAAAGCAGAAGTCCTGGGTTCGAGTCTCAGTGTGAGCTGAATCAGGAGGAAGCGGTACTCGCTAAGCAGGCAGTGTGATGTCTGTTATACCAGGACATGAGGGGGAATTCAAAGCAAAGGTCAGAGGTCATGGAGGTTAGATTTACTGTATGTTTTACATTGTATACAAATCTGGGTTGGGGTCAATTCAGAAAGTAAAGCAAATTGGAATTCCAGTATATTTCTTGAATTGAAATGGAATAGACCCCAACCCTGAAAAGCATTTATATATTTTGGGGGCTTTTGTGTTGGGATAAGATGTGTTAGCAGAGGGGCCTGTATTCACAAAACTTCTCAGAGTATGAGCGCTAATCTAGGAGTAGTTTTGCCTCTTAGATCATAATGAATAATATTATATGGACAGATCAGCCTAGATCAGCACTCTCAGACACTATGAATATGGCCCTGAATGCACATCTGGCACCTATTTAGTTAAAGGCTATGCGGTATTGATGCTTGTGGGGTAGCATAGCCTAGCTCTGAGTCCGGAGTGACTGTAATGTATGCCTGTGTGACAACCCGTACGACGGTAGTGGTTGCCCAAAGACAACAGATGATATATACCATTGCTGGGCAGTTTATCTAGTAGAAGTAGACTGTGACGCTAATGTGTGTGTGTAGAGACCGGAGGTGCTAAACGGAAAATATGGCCTATTGGTTCTCTAAAGACTAGCAGCGGTAAACCAGTTCAAAGGAGTGTGTGTGTGTCACCTCCTCTGGGGTTAAACTGTAACCCGAAAGTGTGTGCGTGTTTTGGCCCGGGATCATCCCAGCACAGGGCACTACTTACACTATAACACCGTGTTTTGACAAGCTTTCTTGTAAAAGTTGCTAAGGACAGGCAGACCCCAAGGGCAAAATACACAGAGAGAGAGAGGGGCGTATAGTCGAACCTCAAAGGTTGCCAATGTGGTATACCTGGTGTCAAAACAGCACTATGTAGTATAGAGCACAGGGCCCATATTCAAAAAGCCTCTTAGTAGTGCTGATCTAAGATCAGGTCCCCCCTGTCGATATAATCCTAATCATTATGATCTTAAAGGCCAAACGGATCCTAGATCAGTACTAGAGTAGATGGGAGATTGCATATCCCTTGTTGTACTCCCCCCGTCTTAGTATTGCATTTCTAGCTCTCAATCAACCAATTATGCTTTATTTTCCATTAACAACAGCGAAACAGGGTTTCACAAGATGAATCAGAATTGTGAATTTATAAATTCCACGGCTACAAGCAGCTTTTCCGCCATGCGTACAAAGCCCTGTCTTTTCAATAGGAAATCCTTTGTTCGCCGTACAAATCCCCACGGTCTCCCATTTAAGCACTCCTGAAAACGAATCTCACTTGAGACTAAACTCCAGCCCACAAAGAGTAATTAAAGAGGCCAGAAATCCACACTGACTGACTGACTGACTGACTGCAGTAGTGAAGCGCTGTTAGGACTTTTAGGAAGAGATCCATCTCCACCGATCTAGAACCCTGGCCCGTCTCCAGCTCCTGTAAAATTATACATTATTTTCACTTCCCACTTTAAACAAAGCAAACTCCCACACACACCTTCCAAATAAAGCACTATATATATTCCCCCTCCCTCCTTGCCTGAGACCTAGCCGTCTCCCATCATTCCTAAATATTTATGAGTGAACTCGGAGGGATGTCATGTATTTATCCTAATCTTTAGAGTTTTATAGACCTCCAACAATGAGACGTACTGTTTGCAGAAGACGGCAAGCGAAAAAGAAGGGGATGAATTGACAGTATTTCCTTGGGACGGAACATAGTGGGAGATATTCCCGGAGGCCCCAAGAATATTTGAGTTGGGCAGCGTTCTATTTGAACTGGGGCGTCTGAGCTGCAAAGCCTGGTCGGTGTGATGATTCATTAAAAGTGCGACGTGATAGGAATTATGATGGGGCTGCTTTGTATCAGCTGGGGAGAGAGACAGAGAGGAGAGAGGGAAGGGGTCAGATGAGGTGAGAGGAGAGGAGGGAGCCTGGAGAAGGAGGAGAAAGGGACAGAGATGGAGGTACAGACAGACAGACAGACCAGACCAGACCAGACCAGACCAGACCAGACCAGACCAGACAGACAGAGGGAGGGAGCCTGGAGAGGAGAGAAAGGGACAGAGAGGGACAGTTGTACTAGATTACTGTTTTTGGTGGTTACATAACTGTGTGTTCCACTGCTAGGTAGCTAGGCTACTTCATTTAGCTGACTTGTAGCAATATTTTATGAGCAGGATTTCAAGCATAGTGTACATACTGGTGCAAGCACCATCACAACACTGTCTGCTGGTAGATGTACTGTAGCTAACTTCACCTTGGTCATGGCCATCTCTCCAGCCCCTAAATGAACCTGTAAATCCCATAGAGAAGTGCTCTCTCTCTCTCCCTCCCCCTCCCTCCCTCTCAACTGTACTGTACCGCCTGCCTGCTGACATCACCAGAAAATGGTGGTCCAAGGTGACATGGGCGCCCGGCTGAAAGGGCACAGCTTCTCTCGCCACTGCAAATATTTTTCACCTTATTAAATATACATCAGTAGACGGGTCCGGGGCCATATCTGAGGTAGCTATCTCTCACCTGAGCCAAGGTTACTGTGATTGATGTTATTTCTAACCTCTTGTTTTGAACGGCCGCTGGGTTTTAGTTTTAGGGCTTTGCCCTCCTGTGGAACGGTCGTCTGTGTGGAAGGACAGCAGGGAGAGAGAGGGATGCAGAAAGGGGTGTGTGTTTTTGAGGGGAGGGGGGGGGGGTAGAGGGCAGGGAGTTTGTTCTTAGAAAGCATCCTGGTCTTTGAAGCATCTCTGACTGGCTAACTGCACATGGTTCTCTCTCTCTCTCAACACATGTCTACATTGCCAAAGCAATCTCTCAACACGTGTCTACATTGCCAAAGCAAGTGAAATAGATAATAAACAAAAGTGAATGAACAGTAAACATTACACTCACAAAAGTTCCAAAAGAATAAAGACATTTCAAATGTCATATTATGTCTATATACAGTGTTGTAACAATGTCTCTCTCTCATGTTGTATTGTGGGAAAGAAACCCGACCAAATGATTGGTGCAGAGAGAGTCTGCGGTGTACAGCCGGGCATGGCATGACGGCCTGGCAGTGCCTGGTTTGGGGTGCTGAACCCACTGTGTGATTGGAACTGGGATCAGAGTCAATACAGAGACTTTGATGGTGATACACTGTATTCCACACTGTTACAGTCCAAATCGACTTTCTGTGCATTTGAATAGTCTCCCTCCCATGACGGTTTCTCTGTCTTCAATGCTCCTTGTTGCACAACCGCCCGTGACCTTTCTCTTTGTATTTTTGAATAACACAGTCCAAATTGTGTGTAGAACTGGTTTAAACGAGAAAGCATCTTACAACTTTAATGTGACACAGCTTCTTCTTCTCATGCGCCTGACTGACCGCATTATTATTGTTCTGATTAGAATCAGACGTTTCACAAGAACATTAATATCATCCACAGGAGGCTGCTGAGGGGAGGACGGCTCATAATAATGGCTGGAATGGAGTGGATGGAATGGTAGTGAACTTATAAACCATAGGTTTTATATTTTATTGACTCAGGTGTAAAAATAAATAAAACATTTGGGGGGGGTGCAGTCTACAACTATATCCGTTATCCATGTGTTTAATACCATTCCATTCGAGCCATTACTATGACCCTGTCCTTCCCAATTAAGATGCCACCAGCCACCTGTGATATCATCTGAATTTGAGGATTTTAAACAACATATAGCACTGCAGCGATTGTAGAAAAAGCGTCATCAAATGCATTACGTTCCCTGGATAGTCTATTATTGTCTGTTTGAGGCTTTTCTTTACTACGGTTTTTGTTTTTCACTGGGACGTGATTGCAGCGCGTCCTAGAACAGGTGTGGCATTGTTCGTCCAATGGCCATATGTGCCAGTAATCCGCTGACGTGCACAAATTCGATAACGGTCATCGGGCAAGGACACATTTAGTTTAAGCAGAACCGGGTATGTGTGTGTGTATGGTCCTAATGCTCTTGTTCCTTAACATTTTGTAGCACGTCTGTGTAGGATCCTTTGTACTACTGTGGTGGGTCAGAATCTCAAAGTTGACCTTTCAGAAGACAAAAAAAATGGTTCTTTGTAATGAGTGTTGCCCTGGGTTAAGCCAGTAAATTGCAATTTCAAATCAGTGTTTCCCCTAGGATTTTTTTCATCTGCGGTGGCAAAGTCAGCGGATGTGGTCTTCCTGGAGCATACATCTATATTATATATATATAAAAACATTTGGGCAGTGGCGGCCACCATTTAGGTTCGCCGCTGCTAAATGCCGCCGCTGCTAAATGCATGTAGAGGAAACACCGAAAGCCTTGTACTATTTTATTGACTCAGGTGTAAAAATAAATAAAACATTTGGGGGGGGTGCAGTCTACAACTATATCCGTTATCCTCAGTTGAACCAGGATTAGAGAGTATTATATTACATTTGAGTATTATAGATGTGACCTCCCTTAAACTGTACTCTACCAGCCTCATATGGCTGATTGGACGTTGTTCATGTAATAACAGAAGCTGTGCAGCTACATAGGTCAGGTTAGTTGTTAGGCTTGTAGCAAAATGTGATGAGAGTGAAGATGTCGTCACGCACTATTCTCTCCCAACAAACACAGAGTTGTACAACGAACATAGCAAAGTTACCATATCAAGGTATCATATCATAAAAGGTAGGTATCAGGTATCATTTATAAAAGACCTGCACATTTGATGGGAGGCAGGAGAGTTTCATGCATCATCAGGACATATGGTATATGGTACAGGCCTAAAGAAAAGGTACAGGTTCAGGCAAGGACAGGTAGAGTAGCCAATAGCATAGTAGTCTGTAACTAAATTGACCCAAAATGCCTGCAGAAACCTACATCTCAGTTGGTGGTCCAGGTAGAAAGCAGCTAGCTTAATGTTAGCCTGGTGAGCTAGCTAAAAAAATAAAACCTTTTAAAATGATATATTTTTGCATATTCATACCTGACATTACACCCAGTCAGTTGATGTGTTGTTATTTTTTGAGGGAGTAATATTCAACACAGCTTACCTGTCAACAACTCTGGGGGATAGTTGTGCCCGGACTAGTCCATTTTAGAAATTAGTGGACGTGGAGACAAAGTACAAACACAGAATCATCTTAGAAATACATTGTGAAATTACTACAGATAATGTTTATTCTTCATAGTCAAATGGTAATTTGTGCATTCTTGAAAATAAACATAATACATGCAATTTGTTTGCCACTCTGTCTATACTTGAAATAGCCCAATATACATTTTTAATTAACTAGGCAGGTCAGTTAAGAAAAAATTCTTATTTTCAATGACAGCCTAGGAACAGTGGGTTAACTGCTCTGCTCAGGGGCAGAACGACGTCATTTTACCTTGTCAGCTCAGGGATTTGATCTTGCAACCTTCCAGTTATTAATCCAACTCTCTAACCTCTAGGCCACCTGCAGCCCTAAGACATAGACATAGTTGTACCTGAAGTTGGACATGCCATTAAATATGCTAAAGTTGTGATAACTGCATGAGCAAAATGTATATTTGGGAGATTTGTTTAACACAGTAAACAATGCATCAAAGCATCAATTCCTTCAGGGAATCCTCTCTGTAGGCCTTCTGTTGAACTGCTTGGGATAAAAGCGTCTGCTAAGTGGCATGTATTGAAGTGGAGGTTGGCCTCACATGACACCTTGTTGTGACGGGTGCAAGCAGCTTACAGAGTTTTGCCTGGCCCTAGATGAGGGAATAAGTGTCTGTAGATAGGACTTCTTGCTGGGCTCCAAAATGCAACTATTCCATAGCTCCGCATGTCAAAGTATCCAAAATAGCACCCTATTGCCTATGTAGTGCCAAGGGCCCTGGTCAAACGTAGTGCACTCAGTAGGGAATAGGGTGACATTTTAGAATTCAGTCGTAGTTAAATACTACATAAAGCCTGACTGGAAAGCTTTAACAGTGCTAGGCAGTCTAGCTAGCGCTCCCAGTCCTATGCAGAATGTGCTGGCCTAGTGCTAACCACCTGGCAGTGTGCCAGCTAACGAGGGCCTTGGCTGGCAAGCAGTCCTGTACAGTGCCTGCCTGCCTGGTAGTTTCTTGTGGTTGCGGTTTCATACTCTGTGACTTTACTGAGATGCTCAACCCTTACAGATGTAGGATCTTAATTTGAGCCAGTTTGCTACAGCAGGAAAATAATCCTGCAGCAACAGGAAATGTGAATTATTATATGGAGAATTATTAATGGGAATTTTTTGTAGGTGTTGATACATATTTCATTAGAGCAAATCAAGTCTGACATATCAAAGTGGAAATGACAAACTTCAGAAGCATTTTTTTTTAAAGGAAAATTCTCAGCAACAAAATAATGATAACATTAAGATCCTACATCTGTAACTGTACATACAATAAACCCTACTGGCAGATCTGCTGGCTTGGCAGCTATACGGTACCAGACACACTCTGAATATATATTGACGCATATCACTGGAGGCTGGTGGGAGGAGCTATAGGAGGATATGCTCATTGTAATGACAGGAATGGAATTAATGGAACAGAGTTAAACATGTGGTCCAGCCATTACAATGAGTTTGTCCTCCTACAGGTCCTCCCACCATCCTCCTCTGATGTATATACAGTAGGTTAGAAAATTAGGCTACAGACCTACATCCCCACACACTGAATATTTTGAAGCATAGCACTATACTGTAGGAGTATACATACAGTATACATGGACTGTATATTGTGTACCTATACAGTACATTAGAAGTAAGCTGTATCCCCAATCCATAAGACATCTTTCAACCAGTCTCCTTCCAAAACCTATTCAATCTTTTATTTAGAATTCACTGACTGGTGGTGGGTGATGGATATTGCATGTGACAGCTGTGCTAATGTCTATGGTTGCTGGCAACACGTCACTGCCAGTGTAGCCGAGCTTCTCCATCTGCATTGCTTGCTCTTTGGGGTTTTAGGCTGGGTTTCTGTATAAGCACTTTGTGACATCTGCTGATGTAAAAAGGGCTTTATAAATACATTTGATTGATTGATTGATAGCCTACCTACATTACTGCTTTTTGTGCCCAGCTAACACCCATAGATTTAGAGCGAGGAAGACTTTTTTTCTAAATATCCTCATGTTACAACTTATATTTATGTTTATTTATTTTCCCTTTCGTACTTTAACTATTTGCACATCATTACAACACTGTATATATACATCATATGACATTTGAAATGTCTTTATTCTTTTGGAACTTTTGTAAGTGTAATGTTTACTGTACATTTTTTATTGTTTATTTCACTTTTGTTTATCTATTTCACTTGCTTTGGCAATGTAAACATACGTTTCGCATGCCAATAAAGCCCTTAAATAAAACATGTTTTTTAAATATTTGAATTGAAAGAGAGAGAGAGACTGCCATTGAGGCAACCTACATTATAAGGGTGTCCTCTGTACTGTAGGTGAAAGATGCATGCTATCATGCAGATCTATGTACATACATACTGTACGTTATATATCTCTCCTCACCCCCACCCTAATGGCTAGCAAAACAGCCCAACCATATCCACAGGCAATATATATGTCTCCTGACATACAGCTGAGAATAGTCCGTTTTATGGCAAGTTAAAGGGATACTTCGGGATGTTGGCAATGAGGACCTTATCTACTTCCCCAGAGTCAGACGAAGTAGTGGATACCCTTTTTATGTCTCTGTGTCCATAGCGTTAACACAATGAATGCAAGTCTATGGGTATCTGCTAGCATGCTAGTATGCTAGTATTTCACAACACAGTATCCCATTCCCCACCGAGAACTTTGACCTTACCTTAAATAACCTAGAATACCAGCTGAAAGGTTAGTAGAGACATAGAGCTGACCTGGTATAACCCTCCTTTAAGCTAGAACCTTGACATCTAGTGATTAAAACTAAGCCTGAGGACAAAGTAATCCATTATGGAACTTAAATTTAGCCTCCTCACTCACTGTCACACATATAGGCCTTGGTCAAATGTAGTGCACTATATATGGTATAATATGGGGTGCCATTTCAGATGCAGCACTGACTGTAACTAATTGCCTGAGATAATGAAACCATCTAAGAATGTTCGCGTGAATCTCTACGGCGATGTGAGTGACAGGCTGTTATTATCTCAGTGGGAAGGAACTAACTCCTGGCTGGAAACTCCCATAATTCCCGGTTGTCAACATCAGAGAGTCTAGAGAGACAGAAGTAGTATTACAATCTATAGGCCTCAGTCATGTGATACGGCTTTGAATGAGCTGCTGTCTAGCGCATAAACTACGTCTCTGTACTACACTCGTAGAAATAAAGGTGCCAAGTAGAATAATATAGGGTTCTTTGGTTTGTCCCCATATGGGAACCATTTTTTGGCGCCAGGTAGAACCCTTTGCAGAGGGGGTTTTCATAGAACCCCCTGTAAATGCTTCTACTATTTTACCGGTGACTACCTCATTTTTACATGAGGTGACTGACTACCTCATGAAGCTGGTTGAGAGAATGCCAAGAGTGTGCAAAGCTGTCATCAAGGCAAAGGGCTACTTTGAAGAATCTCAAATATGAAATATATTTTGATTTTCAGTGGTAGTACTTTAAGTAATACTTTAAAGTACTACTTAAGTAGTTTTTGTGGTATCTGTACTTTACTATTTATATTTTGGGCAACTTTTACTTTCACTTCACTACATTCCTAAATAAAATGTACTCTATACATTTTCCCTGACACCCAAAAGTACTTGTTACATTTTGACAGGAAAATGGTCCAATTCCTGCACTTATCAACAGAACATCCCTGGTCATCTCTACTGCCTCTGATCTGGCGGACTCACTAAACACACATGCTTTGTTTGTAAATTCATGTCAGAGTGTTGTAGTGTGCCCCTGGCTATCCGTAAGTTTTAAAAAACTATTAAAAACCAATACATTTGCTGTCTGGTTTGCATAATATAAGGAATTAGAATACTTTTACTTTTACTTTTGATACTTAAGTACATTTTAGCAATTGCATTTACTTTTGATACTTAAGTATATTTAAAACCAAATACTTTTAGACTTTTACACAAGTAGTATTTTACTAGGTGATTTTCACTTTTATTTGAGTCGCTTTCTATTAAGGTATCTTTACTTTTACTCAAGTATGACAATTGAGTACTTTTCCAGCACTGTTGAGTTGTTTAACAGTTTTTGGGTTACTACATGATTCCATATGTTATTTCATAGTTTTGATGTCTTCACTATTATTCTACAATGTAGAAAATTGTAAAAATAAAGAAAAGAACTGGAATGAGTAGGAGTGTCCAAACTTTTGACTGGTACTGTATATCATAAAGCCTAGTTATAACCTAACACAGTGGTGTTAGGGAACTCCTGGTTTACAGGCCACATCAGGCCTGAAAGTCACATTATGCTGGCTTGCAAAGTGATGTGTAATCCTATTGGAATCCAGATATGCAACAATTGGAACTTTTAATCACCTGCTACCTGCATTCAGAATGACTGCCAGGAAGTAATGAGACTACCTAAATCATTTAAACTGGAACAATCCTCTCAGTAACGGGTGCAATAAGTCCAACTACTAACAGATTGGATTAGTTTAGGAAAATGAATATAATTTATCTTTGTGTAGCATAAGATTAATCAACCAATCAATGTACATGCAAAAACACAAATATTGAAACAAAGATTTCTGAAAATCAAGCTCCAATACAGAATGCTGGGAAATATGATAATGATGGGTGTGGTTTTGAGTGTATTACTTGTATTACTTGTTATTAACACCAACACTGTGGTTATTTTACATCACTGATTGTTAAGTTAATTTAACTTCTGAATCAACACTAGAAATGTTACACTTAAAAATCAACATATCGTAATATTGGCCAATTTGCTGTGTACCATACAATACAGGTTCAATTTAAATATATATATTTTTAAATAAATACAATACATTGCTAGTTCACTCATACTCCCTTCTATTCTCCTACTCTCTGCTCAATAAAATCACAGAAAATACTACTTTTAAAGAAAGAAATCATGGCAAAGATATATGTCAGTACTGTATGTAAAATTATTAAAGAAATACCAGATACATGCACAAATATTCCCATATAGGTACATACATTTTTAAATTCTCACATATCTTTTTAAATTGATCAGATCACTCAAACTCCTGATGTTAAAGTGTTAACACTGAGGTAAACACTAATGCTCAGGCACTATTAAAAAAGAGAGAATAAAATACAATACAAAAGCTTATTCAGATTCAGAAGAGTAAACCTTCTTGCCTTCCAAAGAATCATCAAAGAACACTTTCTTTCAAAAACGATTCTTGGTATGTTAAAGGTTTTAGGTAGGACCTTTCGTCTTACAAAGAACCCCCGTCTTCCAAATAGGGTTCATCAGATTAAAATAGTTCTTGGTAGACATATTTGCTGTTGTTTTGCAACTGAATTATCTACTAGGCCGATAATGAGTAGTGACTGATTCCGGTTGTGCCAGCTCTGTATCTGACCAGAGAAAACCTCTTGATCAACACTCCAAGGATGCCTCCCAAATTGCACCATTACACAATTCCCTACATTGCACTACTTTTGACCAACGCTCTATGGGCCCTGCCGTTTGGGACGCAACCCAAGTCTGAACCACTTTGATCTGGAGCTGAGACAATATCTGTATTGACTCGAAGAATCAAGGCCTCACAAGTCCAGTACAGCTCTCTGATCAGTTAATGAACCTCATTGTTTCTGTTTTTAGCTGCAAACTCCCAGGAACGTTGTGCTGAAAGCAGCCAGAAAATTCCCAGTAATAGGCCTACTTAACACAGTCAGCAACCAGCTGGCAAGACGACTTGTTGAGAAATAAACTTACTGGGCATAGGATTGATTTCCAGGCCATGGGAAATTGTGAGATACCCCAAACAAGAAGCCTTGTCATAAACACAATGAGCTTTAAAAACAGAACAGAACATGAAATAAATACCACCACGCAATGACTTTGATCGTATTTCCCCCCCTCAAAATAAAACCTGTACAATAGCAAGGAAAACAAGCGAACGAGTTGGCGTTAGGCGTTAAATCTAATCAAACTGAAGAAAGGGCCATGTTTTCAGCACCTTTGGGGTAACCCGGCACACTATTTACACTAATCTAGCTTAGTGGCATAGCCCATAGACATAAACAGAACCTGCTGCGTCAAAGCTGCACTGCTAAAGCCTGTTTCTCTAAGGCAACAAATCCTCTGCTTTCGGTGACACAGGTGAACTTGTGACCCTAGCCACCCTTAGCGTTTAACCTAAGGGTGGCAAGGAAAGTAGATAAGGTCCCCATTGCCAACATCCCGAAGTATCCCTTTAACTTGCCATAAAACGGACTATTCTCAGCTATATGTCAGGAGACATATATATGGCCTGTGGATATGGTTGGGCTGTTTTGCTAGCCATTAGGGCGGGGGTGAGGAGAGATATATAACGTACAGTATGTATGTACATAGATCTGCATGATAGCATGCATCTTTCACCTACAGTACAGAGGACACCCTTATAATGTAGGCTGCCTCAATGGCAGTCTCTCTCTCTCTTTCAATTCAAATATTTAAAAAAAATGTTTTTATTTAAGGGCTTTATTGGCATGCGAAACATATGTTTACATTGCCAAAGCAAGTGAAATAGATAAACAAAAGTGAAATAAACAATAAAAAATGTACAGTAAACATTACACTTACAAAAGTTCCAAAAGAATAAAGACATTTCAAATGTCATATGATGTATATATACAGTGTTGTAATGATGTGCAAATAGTTAAAGTACGAAAGGGAAAATAAATAAACATAAATATAAGTTGTATTTGCAATGGTGTTTGTTCTTCACTGGTTGCCCTTTTCTTGTGGCAACACCTCACAAATCTTGCTGCTGTGATGGCACACTGTGGTATTTCACCCCGTAGATATGAGAGTTTATCAAAATTGGATTTGTTTTCGAATTCTTGGTGGATCTGTGTAATCTGAGGGAAATGTATGTATCTAATATGGTCATACATTTGGCAGGAGGTTACGAAGTGCAGATCATTTTCCACCTCATTTTGTGGGCAGTGTGCACATAGCCTGTCTTCTCTTGAGAGCCAGGTCTGCCTTCGGCGGCCTTTTTCAATAGCAAGGCTATGCTCACTGAGTCTGTACATAGTTTAAGATTTCCTTCATTTTGGGTCAGTCACAGTGGTCAGGTATTCTGCCACTGTGTACTCTCTGTTAAGGGACAAAAAAAATAAATGTTTTCTCATGATTTGGTTGGGTCTAATTGTGTTGCTGTCCTGGGGCTCTGTGGGGTCTGTTTGTGTTTGTGAACAGAGCCACAGGACAAGCTTGCTTAGGGGGCTCTTCTCCAGGTTTATTTCTCTGTAGGTGATGGCTTTGTTAAGGAAGGTTTGGGAATTGCTTCCTTTTAGATTGTTGTGGAATTTAACGTCTCTTTTCTGGATTTTTATAATTAGCGGGTATCGGGCCTAATTCTGCTCTGCATGCAATGCATTATTTGGTGTTGTTTCCTCCTCCTCCTCCTCCTCCTCTCCAGGCTCTCTCTCTTTCTCTCTCTTATGAGAGAGAGAAAGGAGAGAGAGAGAGAGAAAGGAGAGAGAGAGAGAGAGAAAGGAGAGAGAGAGAGAGAAAGGAGAGAGAGAGAGAGAGAGAGAGAGAGAGAGAGAGAGAGAGAGAGAAAGGAGAGAGAGAGAGAAAGGAGAGAGAGAGAGAGAGAGAGAGAGAGAAAGGAGAGAGAGAGAGAGAGAGAGAAAGGAGAGAGAGAGAGAGAGAGAGAGATAGAGAGAAAGGAGAGAGAGAGAAAGGAGAGAGAGAGAGAGAGAGAAAGGAGAGAGAGAGAGAGAGAGAGAGAGAGAGAGAGAGAGAGAGAGAGAGAGAGAGAGAGAGAGAGAGAATGTAGATCTGTTGTTGTTATCAGGAGGGTCATGGACAGTTTATGTGGTGAGGAGACAGCACAAAAGCAGATAAGATACAATAAGGAATGCAATCACAGCCCAGATACAATCGGACAGTCAATTCATGTTCTGTTGCACAAGAAAAATAAATTGGGATGAAATACCCAGAATCCCAGATATGCCTCACTTTGTACACTACCGGTCAAAAGTTTTAGAACACCTACTCATTCAAGGGTTTTTATTATTCTTTTTTATTATTTTCTACATTGTAGAATAATAGTGAAGACATCAGAACTATGAAATAACACATATGGAATCATGTAGCAAACAAAAAAGTGTTAAACAAATATTTATATTTTAGATTGGAATGTATTTCAATTAACAGGTGTGCCTTCTTAAATGTTAATTTGTGAAATTTCTTTCCTTCTTAATGCATTTGAGCCAATCAGTTGTGTTGTGACAAGGTAGGGGTGGTATACAGAAGATAGCCCTATTTGGTAGACAGCTCAATTAAGCAAAGAGAAACGACAGTCCATCAAAGGCCATGATTTGAAGAGGGAGTGGTTACAGAATTCATTGGACAATATCCAGTAAGCAATACAAAAAAAAGGAAAGGGAAAGGGGGGAGACCTAGTCAGTTGTCCAACTGAATGTATTCAACTGAAATGTGTCTTCCGCATTTATCCCAACTCCTCTGAATCAGAGAGATATGTTGTCAAAAATGCAACTCAAGGCTAGAAGCATCAGAACCCATAGAAAGCAGCTTTGGCCACAGTTAACCTTTTACCACCCGTGTAACCACAGTGGCCAGTGTACAGTACTGTAACCATAGTATCACTGTAACAGAAGTCTGGCGTAGGGATACACATATCAGATTTCTGTGTGCTCAGGTACTCTCCAAACAGGCCTTATGCTAGGGTCACCTTCACAGAGGCTGAAGTAAAGTAGCTCCCTAACAACAGTCTCTAATTCCACCTCAATAGACCTCTGTGTCTCGTTGGGAGGTGGTGAGTGGGTGTCCTAATGTTTAGGCTGTCTGACTACAAGTTGCATAACTCGTTTTATCCGTTCTCTATCCCTCTCTCTGTTTGTTTTACATAATCTTTTTCTACATTTCGAGGTGTGGATTATATAAATAGTGTACTCTAGACCATAGCAGGTTACTGTACTGTAGTGCTATTGTTTGCACAAGTCAAGGGTACTTCTCTTTCAAGACTGTGGGTTCAGTGAGGCTATGGCTCTTGTCTGACCCCTGTAATACAGTATAGCTAAGTGGAATGACTCAGTGACTAAATCGCTGTCTATGTACCCAAGGTAAGCCTACACAAACACACACACGCGCCTAGTCACCTTACCCATATACATATCTACTGTACCTCCATCACTCCAGTATCCCTGCACATTGTAAATATGGTATTGGAACTGACTCTGCATGTAGTTTCTTATTTCTTGTTTTTATTTCTATTGTGTGTGTTTTTGTTCTACCTTGTTATTTTTAGTGCTACATTGATATTGATTCCTGCTTTGTTGGGTTTGGAGCTTGCAAGAAAGACATTTCACTGTACTTGTGCACGTGACATTAAAACTTGAAACACACACAAACATTTACATTACATTTAAGTCATTTAGCAGACGCTCTTATCCAGAGCGACTTACAAATTGGAAAGTTCATACATATTCATCCTGGTCCCCCCGTGGGGAATGAACCCACAACCCTGGCGTTGCAAGCGCCATGCTCTACCATCTGAGCCACACGGGACAAACACACTTCCATGACCCCCATCCTTTATGTGCACTGTGTGTGTAGTGCAGATGTGAGTGACAGCCAGAGAGATAGAAAGAGAGCAGTATAGTGCATGCCTGATGACATCTTTGTCTTCTATCCAACAGAGCCCTTGTGAGGTTATCCAGGTTGTTTACGTGATATGTAATGTTAATGTACTTATCGGGGTCAACGGGTTTGATTCCCTCACATGGATTCTGCCTTCATGGTCACAGCGATGACATCTAAAATCACCCACGTAATGCGTTTACACAAGTAACCCTCTGAGAATGCCTCCCGTTACTTTGTCAATGACGGCAGATACCTTGTTATTTTCTGTTCAGTTTCCACGGTAACCATCCGACATCCAACCTCATTTCAGCGTTCATCTGACCCCAAGGGCACTCTCCTTCCCTGACCTGTGTTCTGGTCTTGGAGGCTAACTGACAGTGTTGAGCTAAAAACAAACTAACCCTTTCTCTCTCTAGCCGGGCAAAATACAGAGGCAACTGACACACTAAGACAGATTTGTAGTGAAGAAATAAAATACATGTTAAAAAAAACATCTGTATCGACAAACAATTATTGTAGGATATCCAATAGGCTGTTTATCATCCGTAGAGATAAACTATCTCCAATAGAAAGATACTATGTGGGTGCATCCCTGCCTTTCCCCCTAATACCCCCACCATTAACTTTAGCTAAATCACCAATCTTCACTAACTTAACTCATTCTGACAAAGCATTCCTTACACAGCTGAGAAAGTGTCCAGATATTTGAAGCATTCTGAGTATTCACAGTGTTATCCCAGTGTGACATCCAAATTAGCCTGGTGTCTAGTTTGAGCTCCAACATCTGTCCTGTTGTTGCCCAATAACACATTCGCCGCACAGTCAGTGAGTGGCTCTTTTCTGGCTTCACACCCACAATCACATCTCCGGGCCTTATCTAGTTTTCCCATTATCATAGTCCCCTGAGACAAAATAGAGTCTCTAGTGAGATATTGCTGGGGGAATCAATCCCATAGATATTTTAGGGGTTCATATGGAGCGAGAAATAAAGGCTGTTTGCTCAAGTTTTTCTGACGAGAGATTTGTGCGATGAAATAAACTGCTATTGTATCGCCTGTGTTATTGTTTGAAGATTAAAGGTAGACTCCAAACAATGAAAATGCTTCCCTGGGACTTTTTGTAAAGAAATCTAATAAAAAAGGACTGGGGGGTGGGGGGCTTTGATCTTCTGGTAGCATTGGAAATCCCCTTGAGTTAGTCTCCAATGGTACATGTCTAACGTAAAAGAAACTGGGGTCAAAAGTGAAAAGAATAAGAGCTCCTTTTTAGACATGTATCTTGAGGCTAGATATATCACCTGCTTTTGCATGTGTCTGGTGGTGGTAGAACATTGCGCTCTTAAAGGGATAGTTCGGGATTTTGGCAATGAGGCCCTTTATCTACTTCCCCAGAGTCAGATGAACTCGTGGATACTGTTTTTATGTATCTGCTTGCAGTTTGAAGTTGCCAACTAGCTTTAGCGCAATTGTTCACTAGCTTTAGCGCAATTGCTAACTAGCTTTAGTGCAATGACTGGAAGTCTATGGGAATGAGATTCCCTTAAAACACACCACTTTGATACAGCTACGACCGGAAGTTACTTTTTTTGTAGCAGATTAGGAGAATTTAGATGGCAGGTTAGGAGAATTAGGTTAAAGTTAGGAAAAGGATTAGGATTAAGGTTAGGGAAAATGCTCTCCTAACCTGCCATGAAAAATCAGTTCCTGTCATAGCTGTATTGAAGTGGTGTGTTTTTTTAGGGAGTCCCCTATTGGAACTTAGTGGACCTAGTCATTATGCTAATGGGACGTGAAACCACCTCTAAATTCCTTCATACTGGATGCAGAGACAAAAATGGTACCCACGATTTCATCTGACATCTGAATCCTGAACTAACCCTTTAAAAAGTAGTTATATCATTTAGGATTAATTCATTATAAACTAAGTACGTCATATACACTGAGTATACAAAACATTAAGGACACCAGCTCTTTTCATGACATAAATTGACCAGGTAAATCCAGTTGAAAGCTATGATCCCTTATTGATGTCACTTGTTAAATCCACTTCAATCAGTGTAGATGAAGGGGAGGATGATTTTTAAGCTTTGAGACAATTGAGACATGGATTGTGTATGTGTGCCATTCAGAGGGTGAATGGGTAAGACAAAATATTTAAGTGCCTATGAATGGGGTATGGTAGTAGGTGCCAAGCGCACCGGTTTGTGTCAAGAACGGCAACACTGCTGGGTTTTTCATGCTCAACAGTTTCCCGTGTGTGTCAAGAATGACCTACCACCCAAAGGACATTCAGCCAACTTGATACAACTGTGGGAAGCATTGGAGTCAAAATGGGCCAGCATCCCTGTGGAACGCTTTCGACACCTTGCAGAGTCCATGCCCCGAAGAGTTGAAGCTGTTCCGGGGGGCAAATGGGGGGGTGAAACTCAATATTAGGAAGGTGTTCCTAATGTTTGGTATACTCCATGCATAAGGAGTTGAAAAACTGAAAAATTGTTAGATATTGACATTGTTGATTCTGATTCATCGCAGAGTGCTGGTTGAATGTTGCGTTATATACTTATGCTAACTGCAAGGGTTGATAGCATACTTCATGTTCAAGACAACACCAACAACACCCGAGTATCATTTTCACAGACCAAACAAGTGATTCTGTTCATCAACTCGTACTCGGCGAAACATATAAAATGGCTGATTATTAGTGTTAGTTTGTTGCTGCAGCCTTATAAAGCACATTTGGGTGTTGGCACGGTTTGGGCCAGGAACAGATGGAAGGATGACACTAATATCTGGCTGTAGTATGAAAAGAGGTTGAGCTCATTGCAATAAACAGACATTACTGGAGAGAGCTGTGGTTACGTTGATTCTGGTGAAAGTACAATAGAGCTCTTCATACAAATGGACAACTGTTTCTCCATAGAGCAGTGCAATGAAAAGTCGGGGTCGCGGGGGAACTGCAGTGGGGTCGCCAAAATGTTATAAAAATGTACGTTTTTTGAGAAAGCTAATTTGATTTTTTTTAATTTATTGAGCAAATCTATTTATTGGTTTCTTTTCATTTTGATAAGATTTAAAAATGCAATGAAATTACCGATTTTAAGGTTGTGTCATTAGATTTGAGGTATGGTGGAGTCACAAGAAATTATTGGGGAAAAATAAGGTCCCCAGAAATTCTGGAGAAAAAAATTGGGTCCCAGCTGAAAAACGTTGAATACCACTGCCATAGAGGTTTAACAGTTTAACTGTACAGTAGAAATATGCTATTGAAATAAAGACATACCAACTAACAAGTATTAGATTCCAGAATGTTTGTTGTTGGTAGGTTCATGTAAAAACATTCAACAAACATTCCAGCAACAGGTATGCAGAGATAACCCATAGGGAATAGGGTGTCTGTATGTAGCCTATGTAAGTTCTCTATCCTGACTGGGCTGGGTGTTGTCTTCCTTCATTATACTACAGTTCTGTTGGAGCTGTGTGTGTGCACAGTCACTGCAGCCAGCCTTGGCCCGCTGTCTGTCTGCTTGTTTCATAAGCAGGAGCCGGGATGACCTACATAACTCCTCCCAGGGAGGGGAAGTCACCTTGTCGGGGACCGGCCGGCAGCGAGGCAGGGGCGCAGGGTGGGGGGGGGGGGGGAGGATGAGTTTATTGTGACGTGGCAAGGCAACTGGCTTACTGGCCCTGTATGCACAACGCATCTCTGCATCGTTTTGCTGATATTACAGAGTCCAGTCAATGCATTTTGGTGTGGGAAAGATGACTGGGTTTGTGGGAAATGAGGTCTGCTTAGCAGGCTGATCATAAATAGAACCCCCCCACCCACACACACACACACAGGCCCAGTGCCAGACAGATCCACTCACACACACGGATCTAGATAGAGCGCGTTAAGAAATTGAATGTGTGTGTAGATCGTCAAGGTTGAATTAGATCAGCGCTCCGGATCGTTTCTGCTTGCCGCTGTTGGTTTACCCCCTCCAGCAAGCCCTGGCAGGAGGTGTGTGTGGTAGAGCCAGTGTGTGTGCCTGAGTGTGTGTGTGTGTCTGTGAGAGAAGACAGCTCGTTTGATGAAGGATGTCGGTAGAATGCTAACCAGACAATCACCTTGTGTGTTATTGATTGAGACGAGAGAGGTAATTAGATGGAAGGGGGGAGGTCGTTTTTAATGTCTTGATACGACGTGTCCTGTTTCTGTACCTATCTCCTTGTTTTTGTTGTTTCGGTGGGGGGTAGGGCGTGTGTGTGTGTTTCTATGCATGTGTGTTTATTTGTGTGCATAGGTTATTTTTGTGTAAATCAGCAAAAATGTGTATTATAGACTAAACATATATTTTTTACCATGTACAACTTTTACTCCACAGTACTGTAGCCTACATTAAACACTTCAAATACCCCGGGAATAATAAGCCTTCTTGTCAATAACAGCGCTGTGCTCTGTCTGTTTTTTTCATCTCTCTCTACATAGACTGCATTTGGTAATGGCTGACTCAATATCTGGAGTAGACATTAATAACTGGCATTAATGAATGGCACGCCCTGAGAAACAAGCCTTCAATATCTTACCCACTGTACACAGTGTATTCACAACTGCTCCAGAGTTTACTCACGCAATTTAGGCTGATGCCATGTGCATCATTTGAAAGGGTCACTTTCAAACCTTTCCACAGGACATCACTGTGCCGCTGCCGAGTTCCTGCCCCGAAAACTATGTCAGGTTTCACCCAACGATTTAATCTGATCTCTGCTGATTCAGCGAAACTATTTGGAGCACCCAGGCCTGGTCCGTTTTGTAAATGTTTGGGAAAAATGTATACTTCTCTCCTTCCCTTCCTCTCTCTATCTCTCAGTGCTCAGAGAGATTTATTTTATGGTGCGTGTAACTTACAGTATAGATTTGAACTTATCTACCGTAACGGCGTAGCCATATCTTATCAAAGCCTCATTTTCGACCTTGCCTAAGTACAGCAGGCCAATTGACCAATGACACTGGCTACACAGTACAATATTGAGTCGTCACTCAGTATTTCTTGCATAACCCCAGTACGCTCTGGTTAAGTTGACCTAAGGCATAGGTGAACTCGTCTGGCATATTATTAGAAAACGTCCCCGTAAGCTATAGTGACCCCGTAAGCCATAGCATGACTCACAACATAGAAATGGAGAACAACATGATTGAGCAAACGTGTGTGATGTGTCATCACATCAACGCGTACATAAGTGGCCTACAATACCCTAAGCCCAGTGACTAAGCGATCCACCTATATACCTGTGTGTGTGTGTGTGTGTGTGTGTGTGTGTGTGTGTGTGTGTGTGTGTGTGTGTGTGTGTGTGTGTGTGTGTGTGTGTGTGTGTGTGTGTGTGTGTGTGACTAAGTGTTCGACCTATCCGTGTCATCAATAACAAGTTAAGTCCTCGCCCCTGATTAGCACCTGGAGAATCATGAACTATGGAGCAAGACTCAGTGACATAACAGGATGTAAACTCTGCAGCCAGGTCAGTCCATAGTGGGAGCTATCCCATTATCAACTTGGCTGATAGTCTATCTACATTGGTTTGACATATCTCTCCACATGTGGACAACGGCGTAGGTCAGACCTACAGCCTACATATCTTAGAATCCATTATTTAGGAAACAGTTGTCTCAAAGTTGAACTTAGACATCAGCGATAGGTAGTTGAAGGGGAGATATTGTTAGGTCAGCCTAGTGTAACATCTGCTAACAGTTTCTACCTTTCGACTGTAGTGTTTCTGACTTTAACCTGTACTCTGTCATCTGGGCCAAATCAACTCCACAGTCTTGCTGTTATTTTGCACAAATACGTACGCAGGCACACACACACACACACACACACACACACACACACACACACACACACACACACACACACACACACACACACACACACACACACACACACACACACACACACACACACACACACACACACACACACACACACACACACACACACACACACACACACACACACACCCCTCCTCACAGCCTCTTGTCTGTCCTTTGTTTTTCTTAGCCTGCTAAAGACGTCTCCCCTGTGTTTCTGTCAGCGTCATTTCCAACTCACTGCAGTAAATTTGAGAAGTGCAAAGTCCTTTCTCTTTTCTGTCAGTTGGCAGGGATCCTTCATGGTTAGCCACATTGTGCGGCTAATGTACTGTTCACGTAGTAAAAAATGTGAACGTTTCATAGTATTTCAGAGGCCTCCGTTTCTGATGTTGTTGGATAACAATTACTTTGGCAGCTTTAAGGACTAAACTGTGTCGTCTCTGTGCTTTTGTTTCAGCGCGTCGCTGAGACACCCGTCGTCCACAGCCAAAGTGTGTCTGGTTTGCGGGGACGAGGCATCGGGATGTCACTACGGGGTTGTTACATGCGGCAGCTGCAAGGTCTTCTTCAAGAGAGCCGTAGAAGGTAGGAAAAGTATGATATGCCTTTCCGTTTGGGTCTGGGTTTGGGTGCTTACTAACGTGCCTCCTGTTGAAGTCTGAGGAACCCTCCCTTCTATGGCCTCAGACTCAAAATGGGACACAGTGTAAAGTAAAGTCTTAAAGAAAGTGTGAAATGAATTTTAAAGAGCTTCTGTTTATAATCTGCTTTTCTGTCTATAGTAGAACAGTTGTTTGTGACAGGAGTATGCCTGGTCAGAAGATATGTGGCCTTTAAAGATAATTGTCGGCCATTTTGGTTGTGTGCAAAACACAACCCCTCCATTAGCGGGTTGAAACCTCAATGCTAAGTTAAGTTAGCGCCCTGGCGCTAGGCTAACTCACACCAGTCTCCGTATAGTCTCAGAGGAATAACCTCCAGGAGAAAATGCTGAGCTAGCAACAAAGTAGCCCAAACCCAAAACATACTCACCCAGAGAGAGGTGACACCAGACCAGTCAGTCTAAAAAAACACCCGTAAAGTTTAAAAGGAAGTTGTAAACTGGTGTTTACGAATGACTCCATTTTTGGAGCTTTTAGATAATTACCTGTCAAATATTTATAGTTTTAAACTTAAATGTATGATTCAGTCAGAAACAAATAAGGTTAAATTGCTCAGCATGTACAGTTTGTGGCCTAAGATGACTGAAAACGTAATAAAAACCTCACAAACTACATACTTCTCCCATAACAGCCCTTTATGCTGTGTTTTAGCTGGGGAAAATCAACAAAAACTCATAATGCGCTTTTCATTTTTGTGTGTAGCATGAGGCGCTGGGCTAAATCTCACACACACACAAACATGCACGGGCACACACACACACAAACATGCACGGGCACACACACACACACACACACACACACACACACACACACACACACACACACACACACACACACACACACACACACACACGCACTCTCTCTCTCTGAGGAGGCAGGCAAGCACCAACAAGGCAGTCGGTAGGTGTTTTTTCAGCAGTCAACTGAGGAACTACAGTCAACTCCTATTGAATTATCTTAATTTGATGATATTTACAAACAGTCAATATATGTATCCCTATGAAACTGGATTAGGTCTCCTGGGTTATCGGATCAGAAATGATATCATTCCACTCTGAGTGTGCCCGGGAGGGCTGGGAAGAGTTAACATATAACAGCTGAAGATCTGTGTGTTTGTGTGTTTGTGTGTGTGTGTGTGTGTGTGTGTGTGTGTGTGTGTGTGTGTGTGTGTGTGTGTGTGTGTGTGTGTGTGTGTGTGTGTGTGTGTGTGTGTGTGTGTGTGTGTGTGTGTGTGTGTGTGTGTGTGTGTGTGTGTGTGTGCGTGCGTGCGTGCGTGCGTGTGTGTGTGTGTGTCTGTGTGCGCAGCTGTTTGTGCAGAAAGCAGGCAGCAGAGTTGGCCACATGAGGTTGGTTAAGAGTGTTATCACCCAAGCCTATTCAGTCTTATTTTAGGCTCATTCAATTCCAAATGGGATACACAGTAGGAATCTGTAGACTGTTTACCTCATGGGAAACTGCTGCGATTTCTGTGGAACAACTGCTGCTTTGTTTACTTGCTCAATTAGCCCCTAAACATGTCCTCTTTCTGTGTGTTAGATAGCCATGTCAAATGATCAAATCAAATTGTATTTGTCACATGCGCCAAAAACAACAGGTGTACACTTTACCGTGAAATGTTTACTTACGAGCCCTTTCCTAACAATGCAGAGTTAAAAAGTAAGACAAATTAATAAAACATGTAAAAGGAAATCATAATAAAAATGTAAAAAGAAACAATAAAATAACGAGACAATATACAAGGAATACCGGTACCAAGTCAATATGCAGGGGTACGAGGTAGTTGATGTGAATGGGGGCGTTCTCGGCCCTCTGTTTCCTGTAGTCAATGAACAGCATACTCACGTAGGTGTTCCTTTTGTCCAGGTGTGAAAGGGCAGTATGGAGTGCAATAGAGATTGTGTCATCTGTGGATCTGTTGGGGCGGTATGTGAATTGGAGTGGGTCCAGGGGGTCTGGGATGATGGTGTTGATGTGAGCCATGACCAGCCTTTCAAAGCACAGCTACGGGGTGATAGTAATTTAGACAGGTTACCTTGGCCTTCTTGGGCACAGGGACTATGGTGGTCTTCTTGAAACATGTAGGTATTACAGACTGGGTCAGGGAGAGGTTGAAAATGTAAGGGAAGACACTTGCCAGCTGGTCAGCGCATGTTCTGAGTACGCGTCCTGGTAATCCGTCTGTGAATGTTAAACTGTTTAAAGGTCTTACTCACATAGGCTACGGAGAGCAGGATCACACAGTCATCCGGAACAGCTGGGGCTCTCATGCATGGTTCAGTGTTGCTAGCCTCAAAGCGAACATAGAAGGCATTTAGCACGTAGGCTCGCGGCTGGGTTTCTCTTTGTAATCCGTGATAGTTTGCAAGACCTGCCACATCTAACAGGCATCAGAGAGGTGTAGTAGGATTCGATCTTAGTCCTTTATTGAAGCGTTGCCTGTTTAATGGTTCGTCAGAGGGTGTAGCGAGATTTCTTATAAGCATCCGGACAAGTATCCTACTCCTTAAAATGACTTAAGGAGAAGATTGGTGTCACATCTAAACTGATACTGTCAGGTATTGTAGGCCATCACTCTCTCTCTTAGATGTGGAATAGCCTAGTTACAAGCTATAGGAATTGTGGGTAATGTAGTGTATTGTATATTATGTTTGAACTGACTACTCTGGGGTCTGTTCTGGTGCAGCTGCTGCCTCGTCAAACTATATGAACTAGTGGGATGATGTCATCAAGGTTGCTTGTACTGTAGTATGTGTGTCCTTTGTGATGTGTGCAGTGAGCGCAGCTAGCGCTTACCTTACCTGACATCAGCATAGCTGCTAAGAGGGGAAGGGTGGGGGAGAGAGGATGAGAGGTAGAGGGGGAGGGAAAGAAAGGTAGGGGGGATGGGAAAGAAAGGGGGAGGGAAGAGAGGTAGGGTATAGAATGAGAGTAGGAGAAAAAGACTGGGGAATTACAAAGAGCGAGACAGAGGGCAGAGAAACAGACATAGAAGGGAGGGAGAGTGAGAGAATGAAGCAGCCAGAAAGAATGAGAGAGAGAGAGCGAGAGGGGGACACAGACAGACACAGAGAGGAGGGGCTGAGAGAGAAAGTAAGCGAGAGAGAGGGACCAAGAGCGAGAGAAAGAAAACTAAAGTGATGTGTCAGCACCGAGCTCCGGAGAGGTGTAAGTAGGACGTGAGGAGACGTTCTACTTCTCCTCCTTCCCCTTGTCCCTTCTCCTCCTCTTCCTCAATGTGAAAAACCTGGCCTCTGTGAGTCTGATAATGAGCTATGAGAGGAGACTGCAGAACAACGTCAATACAACGGGAGAAATAATCCATGTTTAATTTCTGTCAAGGCGCCCCCCAGCTGCCTCACAGGCACGACGGCTTCCGACTGCCTCCGCCCATTAGACCCAGTTACAGACCCAGAGTCTCAGACCCATTTACAACCCACAGCTAGTTAGTATTCTTTACTCATCGTCAGCTCACATTAAAATCCTGTGTACTAGGGAGGGGCCACTTCCTCTCAATGACAAAGTCGAGGAGTCTATAGGCTGATCTCAGATCTCTTTGTGTGGCATTGGCAATAACCATAGGATTAGGCGATACTGTACAAACAGGTCTGGGACCATGCTACGGAGTGTGTGAGTAGTGGAAGGAACTGGAATATAATCTATAATTCAGGTTATAATTTTGGGTTAGACATAAGCTAGGTATGGACTGGGTTTGTGTGAATGGTAGTTTTTGGTGGTTTGGTAAGTGTAGCATTAAACTGTGGTCGGCTGAACAGTATACCACTCTGATCTCAATGGAACTTCTCATATACAGTATATACACCTCTTGGGCCAGTAACCGAAAGGTTGCTAAATCGAATCACCGAGCTGACAAGGTCAAAATCTGTCGTTCTGCCCCTGAGCAAGGCCGTTAACCCACTGTTCCCCAGGCGCTGATGACGTGGATGTCAATTAAGGCCCCCCACCCGCCCCCCACCTCACTTTGAATGTATTCAGTTGTACAACTGACTAGGTATCTCCCTTTCCCTTTCCACTCCATGCTGCCTCCCACCAGACTGAAACCAGATGATGTTTCATTCATTACGGAAATGTTCGCCCACTAACTGTTCCCTTAAAGTAAAGATCTCTCATTTCAATTCATAAATATGCCATAGTTATTTAGAGAATAACGGTGTATGCATTTTAATACTCATTCGTTTGTCTTTTTATATACATTTAGTTGATATGACAAATAGCCTTCTCTGTGTAGCTGAACACAAGGCATCATTTATTGAGCTTAGCAGCTGTTGCTAAATGAAAAGGGTTATGGTGGCTTATGAATAACACCCAGAGGTATTGCTGTAGAATCATTATCTCCTATAAAGTTATAGACAAATTATCATTCATTTCTGAGCCTTGTTGGTCATTGTTTCACCTCATACAGTACCTACAAAACTAACTTTTCAGGCTTACTGTAGTCTCTGTTACCTCACGTAGGAATTTGGTTTGTACATGGCTTGAATTGAGTTAGCATAGCAGACAATGTATATAAAAGCGGTTAGAAAAGTGTGGATACAGTACGTTTCCAAGCCAAGCATCTTCACATATTGAACTAGTCTCTACTACCCCCTCCCCTAAAGCCTCCCCTCCACTACCCCTCCCCTATTCCTCCCCTCCCTTATCCCTACCCCTCCCCTATCCCTGAAGTCATCCCCGAGACAGTGTGTTGATACAAGACAGCTGGGCTCTGTAAACCACTCCATGTGGACTGCTGCTCTGGGCTGCGTCTCAAACGGCACCTTAATTCCTAAACAGTGCATAGCGCTCTGGTCAAAACTAGTGCACTATAATAAATAGGGTGCCATTTGAGACACATCCCTTTTCTGGTCTGGAAGACTAACTGTTGAGTGCTGCTAGCTTATTATTCACATGTCATCAGTGGTTTGGCATACCGTTCTGTTTAATAATAGTCAGTACAGTTCCTTTATTCCATGACTTATTGTTTTACTGGCTTTTACTTTATTGAACTCAAAGGTCTACTGTGAAACCGTTCAACCGTGTTACAGGCTAGCCGTGTATAGTATTGCAGTATGTGGCACGGGGATGGTTAGCATTACACGGATGTAAAGCTCTCTCTCTCTCTAACGCTCCCTCTCATTCTCTCTCTCTGTCACTCTCTCTTCGGGCATCAGTGGAAAAGTTCATCTGAGGACACGAATGGTACTGTTTATGAGTTGACTGGCAAGTCCGTGCTCCAATCAGATGGTTTATATTTTGACTGGCAGGTCCGTGCTCCAATTAGATGTTTTATATTTTGACTGACAGGTCTGGGCTCCAATCAGATGGTTTATATTTTTACAGACAGGGCTGTGCTCCAATCAGATGTGATGCCTCCTCCCACCTACTCTAGCTGGACTGGGTGCCTCAGGTTGTCTCATATAACAGCATCTGAAACCCAGCCATTTATTAGACTCAGTCCCCGTCTCAGTCCCTCTCAGACGAATGGCATACATGTCCTTCCATCAGACTTACAGTAAACATACATTGATGTAATGTATATTTATTACAGTCATGCTATATGCATTTTCATATGTTATAGAGATGTGATGTCCTTTGACTACTCTGATATATTTTATACGAAGTCATGCTATATGCAGAATAACCGGTTAATACCCATCATAACAATAAGCATGGTGTTCCAAAATGTTATATTAATCCAAGTTGTATCATACAATGAACACCACTTGTCCCTTTAACGTAAGGTAAGGTGAAGTAAGCAATCATGGATTATATCAAAGCAGGCATTATAGCAATCTAATCCATACTAACAACGTTACATAAACTAACAGTAAGTCATTAAGACCACCTCTTAGGTTGTGTTTGACCCACTTCGTTAAGGTTACCTTAATCTCGGTAAACCCAGAACTAAAATCTTGCCTAATTACTGTAGGTCAGATGCTCGTAACATTTATATTTACCTGTCTGTCCACGAGAAATTCAAGTTACCAAGACACCCAGTGAAATCAGTTTTTGATCAGGCACCTGTATTAGAGCCTATAGACACCTATATAATCCATGACGACAGTGCCCTCCCCTTGACCCCATTAACGACTGTCAACGCAATTAGTGAACGAGGCCAGACAGTGACTGACTGAGGGTGCAGAATTTCCTTAAGCCTAGTAATTATGCTAGATAATTAAAAGTAATTGTGTCATTAATGGAAGCCGAACCTTTTCACACCACAGTTGTATTAATTAAATGTTGCAGGCAACAACAGCTGTGGATGATGCAGTGATAAAACACTAGGCCTGAATACTATATATTTTTGTGCAGATTACAGTAATTGGTTTAGCAACATGAGTAAGTAGGCCAAGTACTAGGGTTACCCAAGGTTCATTCAACTATTGTCTATCCTCTGAATGCTAGTCACCTTAGTAGCAGTCCTGGTTTATTGTAAAGGCCTTTTAAACAGTGCTACGTGGATATAGGCCTACGGCAGGCCTTCTTCAACTTGTCCAGCTCCAGACCCAAATGAGCCTACACTATCAGTGGTTGCCAGTTATTATTAATTGGTTCATTCTAGTATTGTGCAGCTTAGATGAATGGCAGGTAGCAGTCTTAGAAGCAGTCCTAGTCCATTGTTTAATAGACCTATGGCAGTGCTATGCGGATGTATCGTAACTGTGAGTGCCAGTTAATATCTAGCCAACAGACGGACCGGTCCCTCCGTGTTTCCTCTGTGTCCTTAACTCAACCTGACCTGAGATGACCCACATAGAAGTGTGTGTGTGGAGCCACTCATGCCCTCGTTGCCCCGTGGCACTAAAGGCCTCAATCACCACCCATCTACTTCCTCTTCCAGGCTGATACCTTTGTTCTTTGACATCAATGCAAAGAGTGTTCTGAGCGCTGGGTCGCTGGGTAGGATACACCTTAAGTGTTTAACCAAATAACACCGCCAGGCCAATCAGATGGGCTTTATCAATGTTATCACTGGCCCATTGGTTTGTGGTTGATAGGGACACTGTTGATACAGTTGCGGTGTGGGGTGTGTGTGTGTACTGTTGATGTGTGTATTGGTGTTGTGACTGTGCTTTGCAGAACGTTTTTGAAGAAAATAGTTTTTTTTGTGTGTTATGACTGATAGGTATCTGAAATTAAAGTTGTGTGACTGTACCTACTACACCAAGCCAGATTAAATTGCGTAGGTCTATATTATGCTAAATATGCAAGTGTGCCAATTATCCTACACCTACAGTATGCATGTCATTACATAGACTGTTGAATTATTGCATCACAAATAGTAGAATTCCTAGAGGGACTAAGCACTGTGGTTGTCGTGGTAAAGCTGGGAAGTTCAACCTGTAGGGGCGGATGTGGTTGCCGTGGTTACTGGGTTAACCTTTAGGATAGGCGGTGAGTCAGGTCAGTCAGGTGACTATAAAAACAGCAAATCATGCGTACACCGTTGTGACAGACGGGGCAGTTGGGAAATCAAAGAGGGTTGTATATGTGTAACTATTAGCCCCAGAAACAGGTTCTGAAGCACTTTCTGATTTGGTTCATTTGGAAGAGAAGTCACGTTTGTTTTGGCCCGCTGACAGAAATGTTCATTTTCAAAACCGCTCTATAAAAGAACGCTGCTCCTTCCTTCCAAATAGAAATCAGTTATATTGTCTTTCATGTTCTTAAATGTCAACTGTAAAGTATTTTGTCTGTAATGCCTTTTTCGCTATGTGTTGGACCCCAGTAAGACTAGCTGTCACCATTGGCGTTGACTAATGGGGATCCTAATAAATCAAATGATGGAGGTCCAAGAGAACATCGACCACTAGATGAGGCGTGTGTGAGAGGGGAGGATGGAGAGGTAGGTTAAAGAATGGGGACTATACCTTCATGGATATAGACTATACCTTCATGTTGAAATAAAGCCTCATTAGAATGGGGACTTGATATAGACTATACCTTCATGTTGAAATAAAGCCTCATTAGAATGAGGACTTGATATAGACTATACCTTCATGTTGAAATAAAACCTCATTAGAATGAGGACTTGATATAGACTATACCTTCATGTTGAAATAAAACCTCATTAGAATGAGGACTTGATATAGACTATACCTTCATGTTGAAATTAAACTACATTAGAATGAGGACTTGATATAGACTATACCTTCATGTTGAAATTAAACCACATTAGAATGAGGACTTGATATAGACTATACCTTCATGTTGAAATAAAACCTCATTAGAATGAGGACTTGATATAGACTATACCTTCATGTTGAAATTAAACTACATTAGAATGAGGACTTGATATAGACTATACCTTCATGTTGAAATTAAACCACATTAGAATGAGGACTTGATATAGACTATACCTTCATGTTGAAATAAAACCTCATTAGAATGAGGACTTGATATAGACTATACCTTCATGTTGAAATTAAACCACATTAGAATGAGGACTTGATATAGACTATACCTTCATGTTGAAATTAAACTACATTAGAATGAGGACTTGATATAGACTATACCTTCATGTTGAAATAAAACCTCATTAGAATGAGGACTTGATATAGACTATACCTTCATGTTGAAATAAAACCACATTAGAATGAGGACTTGATATAGACTATACCTTCATGTTGAAATAAAACCTCATTAGAATGAGGACTTGATATAGACTATACCTTCATGTTGAAATAAAACCTCATTAGAATGAGGACTTGATATAGACTATACCTTCATGTTGAAATAAAACCACATTAGAATGTCCCAGTGAGAGAATAATGACCATGGAGATATGCAAGGCTGTGAGCCTGGGGTAAAATAACAGAAGTTTGAGATAATAGGGGACTAGATGGGAAACACAGATCAACTTGGATGGTGGGTGCCTATTCCCTCTCTTTGAATACAACATGTATAGAGTGTGTGTGTTTGAATGACTTCCTCAAGGTGTACCATGAATCTAATAGGAACGTGTTGAGAACTTCTTTTGAAAAAAAAACACTGACAGACGTCGTCATTGAAAACAAATTAGTGCTTTTGAGCCTGTGTCAAATTCTCCCCCCAAAATGTATCTGGTGAAAGCCATTTAGGAGCTGACTGCCTTAATCCAACAACACCAGTCGTTACACAGCTGTATGCAGCCAAGGCTGCCTATGTCTAATGTGTTGGATGTGTGGTTAAAGAAATTGCCTGGCTAGAATAGACATACCACTGGCAGGATTTCTGTTGTCGTTGTGTGTGAGTGTGATGCTTGGTAAACACTAAATATAGCCTAGCCTAATGACACAAGTGTCTTAGACAAACGCCTCTTCACTCAATGCGGGACAGATATCGGACAACCTATGACCACGAAACACGAGCCACGGTCTCAAGTTCAGACTATTTAAATAGGAACTGCATAAAGGCTGCAGTACTGTATGACCTAAACCTGTGGAGGACATGGGCCTCTCAGACTCTTCTTTCAAGGACGTTCTCAGTATCTGGCAACCCGGGCCCCCCCCCCCCCCCCCCCCAAAAAGAGTTGTTCAAAGTATTCCCCACATAGTAATATCCCATAGCTGTTTTATGCTCCAGTTGACAGGCAGGGTCCGCTCATAGGCCGGTTGCCAGATTTTGATGTCACAAATGCAGCATAAAGGAGACATCAATGGAGTCGTCCAGGAACTCCCTTGGTTGCCATGTAATGGACTTCTCGCTCCTGGAGCTGCTTGAGCACTTACAGTAGTAATGTAGCCGTAGCCCTTTTAAGATGATTGCAGGAGATTTTATATTGTATTTAAGTATAGTATTATAGAAAGGAAACTATGTACAAAAGGTGTTTTTGGTATCACTATAAAAAGTATAATGTTGATTTGATCTGTTCCATGGTATATGGAAACATTATGATGTAATAATGGTCCACCATGTCCATCAGTGCACATTCACATTCTAGGAATGCTTTTATGGAGTACAAATAGAGGCAATGGTTTCTTGGATTAAATCAAATCAATTTTTATTTGTCACATGTGCCAAATACAACAGGTGTAGACCTTAGTGAAATGCTTACTTACAAGCCCTTAAACCAACAATGTAGTTAAAAAAAAAAAAATACCCCCAAAAAAGTAAGAGATAAGAATATCAAATAAAGAGCAGCAGTAAATAACAATAGCGGGGCTACATACAGGGGGTACCGGTACAGAGTCCATGTGCGGGGGCACCGGTATAGAGGCAATTGAGGTAATATGTACATGTAGGTAGAGTTACTAAAGTGACTATGCATAGATAATAACAGAGAGTAGCAGCAGCATAGAAGGGTGGGGGGGGGGGGGGGGGGGGGCAATGCAAATAGTCTGGGTAGCCATTTGATTAGCTGTTCAGGAGTCTTATGGCTTGGGGGTAGAAGTTGTTTAGACGGCTCTTGGACCTACACTTGGTGCTCCGGTACCACTTGTCGTGCGGTAGCAGAGAGAACAGTCTATGACTTGGGTGGCTGGAGTCTGACAATTTTTAGGGTCTTCCTCTGACACCGCCGGGTATAGAGGTCCTGGATGGCAGGAAGCTTGGCCCCGGTGATGTACTGGGCCGTGCGCACTACCCTCTGTAGTGCCTTGCGGTCGGAGGCCGAGCAGTTGCCATACCAGGTAGTGATGCAACCAGTCGGGATGCCCTCGATGGTGCAGCTGTAGAACCTTTTGAGGATCTGAGGACCCATGCCAAATCTTTTCAGTCTCCTGAGGGGGAATAGGTTTTGTCGTGCCCTCTTCACAACTGTCTTGGTGTGCTTGGACTATGTTAGTTTGTTGGTGATGTGGACACCAAGGAACTTGAAACTCTCGACCAACTCCACTACAGCCCCGTCAATGAGAATGGGGGTGTGCTCGGTCCTCCTTTTCCTGTAGTCCACAATCATCTCCTTTGTCTTGATCACCTTGAGGGAGAGGTTGTTGTCCTTGCACCACACGGTCAGGTCTGTGACCTCTTCCCTATAGGCTGTCTCATCATTGTCGGTGATCAGGCCTACCACTGTTGTGTCATCAGCAAACGTAATGGTGTTGGAGTCGTGCCTGGCATGGCAGTCATGAGTGAACAGGGAGTACAGGAGGGGACTGAGCACCCACCTGTGAGGGGCCTCCGTGTTGAGGATCAGCGTGGAGGATGTGTTGTTATCTACCCTTACCACCTGGGGGCGGCCCATCAGGATGTCCAGGATCCAGGTGCAGAGGAAGGTGTTTAGTCCCAGGGTTCTTAGCTTAGTGATGAGCTTTGAGGGCACTGTGGTGTTGAACGCTGAGCTGTAGTCAATGAATAGCATTCTCACATAGGTGTTCCTTTTGTCCAGGTGCGAAAGGGCAGTGTGGAGTGGAATAGAGATTGCATCATCTGTGGATCTGTTGGTGCGGTATGCAAATTGGAGTGGGTCTAGGGTTTCTGGGACAATGTGAGCCATGACCAGCCTTTCAAAGCATTTCATGGCTACAGAAGTGAGTGCTACGGGTCGGTAGTCCTTTAGGCAGGTTACCTTAGTGTTCTTGAGCACAGGGACTATGGTTGAAAATGTCAGTGAAGACACTTGCCAGTTGGTCAGCGCATGCTCGGAGTACACCTCCTGGTAATCCGTCTGGCCCTGCAGCCTTGTGAATGTTGACCTGTTGAAAGGTCTTACTCACATCGGCTGCGGAGAGCATGATCATACAGTCGTCTGGAACAGCTGATGCTCTCATGCATGTTTCAGTGTTACTTGCCTCGAAGCGACCATAGAAGTTATTTAGCTCATCTGATAGGCTCATGTCACTGGGCAGCTCTCAGCTGAGCTTCCCTTTGTAGTCTGTAATAGTTTGCAAGCCCTGCCACATCCGACAAGTGTCGGAGCCGGTGTAGTACGATTCGATTTTAGTCCTGTATTGACGCTTTGCCTGTTTGATGGTTCGTCAGAGGGCATAGCGGGATTTCTTATAAGCTTCAGAGTTCCGCTCGTGGCTTCTGATTGGGGTATGTACATACAGGCACTGTGGGGATGACGTCCTTGATAAACTTATTGATAAAGCCAGTGACTGATGTGGTGTACTCAATGCCATCGGAAGAATCCCAGAACATATTGCAGTCTGTGATAGCAAAACAGTCCTGTAGTTTAGCATCTTCTTCATCCGACCACTTTTTTATAGACCGAATCACTGGTGCTTCCTGCTTTAATTTTGCTTGTAAGCAGGAATCAGGAGGATAGAATTATGTTCAGATTTGCCAAATGGAGGGCGAGGGAGAGCTTTGTACACGTCTCTGTGTGTGGAGTGAAGGGGGTCTAGAATCCCCCCCCCCTCTGGTTGCACATTTATCATGCTGCTAGAAATGAGGTAAAACTGATTTAAGTTTCCCTGCATTAAAGTCCCAGGCCACTAGGAGCTCCGCCTCCGGATGAAAGTTTTCCTGTTTGCTTATGGCGGTATACAGCTCATCGAGTGCGGTTTTAGTGCCAGCATCGGTCTGTGTTGGTATGTAGACAGCTACAACAAATACAGATGAAAACTCTGTAGGTAGATAATGTGGTCTACAGGTTATCATGAGATGCTCTACCTCAGGCGAGCAAAACCTTGAGACTTCCTTAGATATCGTGCACCAGTTGTTGTTTACATATATGCATAGGCCCCCACCCCGTGTCTTACCAGAGGCTGCTGTTCTATCCTGCTGATTGAGTGTATAACCCGTCAGCTGTATGTTCTTAATGTCGCCGTTCAGCCACGACTCGGTGAAACAAAGATAGTACAGTTTTTAATGTCCCGTCGGTAGGATATACGTGCTTTCAGTTCGTCCCATTTATTTTCCAGCGATTGAACGTTAGCTAGCAGGACGGAAGGCAAAGGCAGATTAGCCACTCCTTGCCTGATCTTCACAAGGCACTCTGATCTTTTTTCGCGAAATCTCAGTTTCCTTCTCCAGCGTTAGCTGGGGATCTGGGCCTGGTCGGGTGTCTGTAGTCTCACTCCCGTCCGACTCAATGAAGAAAAACTCTGTCTAATCTGAGGTGAGTAATCGCAGTTCTGATGTCCAAAAGCTCTTTTCGGTCTTAAGAGACGGTAGCAGCAACATTAAGTACAAAACAAGTTACGTACAACGTGAAAAAACAAACAAAATAGCATGGTTGGTTAAGAGCCGAGTAGATGGCAGCCATCTTCATATTTATTATAGTGGAGGACTAAGTGATGAATCTGGAAATGGGGAAATCTGTTGGAGTAAGTTGAGTTAAGTATGTGAACGAATAGATTCTCTGTAGAGCCGATGAGGATAAACAATATTTGTCCGGTTCATATAAAGTGTACGGGGCTAAATCCCTGGAAAAGGGATTTATCACTTATCAGCAAACACCTTTTGTAAATGTTGAGAAACACAAAATCCACACACACCCGCCAATACATACAGGAACTGTACAGGAATACTGTACATGCACACACACACACAATTTGGAGTGTGTAACTTTCTGACAATGATGAACAGGATTCATGGGAATGAGCTGGACACTGGATAGAAGGGCTCCAAGACAAGTTTTCCTTTTTTCAGAGTCTGAACCATCCAGTGAGGGGGCGGGAAGAGGGCAGGAGGGGGGGTGGGGTTAGCGTTGTGCGTTTCCTGTGTCGCAGTTTACTGTTTTTTAGAGCAAGAAAAATGGGCTTATGTAAGAGTCATGTGATTTAGACAGAAATAGTGGAGGACTGGAGGGAGCTAGACCTAGCTACAGCTGCTGCCTCTCCTCTCCTCCATTCTCTCCTCTCCCCCCTCCACTTTCCCCTGGCAGAGATCAGACTACACACACACACACTGTGTAGCTTCACACACGCACACACACACACAGTAGGGTCACACATACTGTACATTGACGCACAGTCATGCATGCATGCACACAGAAGGCCAATGCAGCAATACGCTTGCATGCCAACACTCCCACACACATGCTCAGAAACGAGTATGCATGCAGGTACGCACGTACAGTAGGCACTCACACAAAAACACACATGCATGTACCAGTGGAGGCTGCTGATAATGGCTGAACTGGAGAAAATGGAATGGCATTAAACACCTGGAAACAATGTGTTTGATGTATTTGATTCCATTCCACTGATTCCGCTCCAGCTATTACCACGAGCCCGTCCTCCCCAATTAAGGTCCCACCAACGTCCTGTGGCACGTTCGCACACCCCCACTTACGTAGACACTCAGACTGTCATCATCAGATGAAATGTAATGAACTAATGTCACTGCATCCTGTTTTCTGGCTGTACTCAGTGCATCTCGCTTGGCCACTCCTTGTGGCTGTGACATACCATAGTGAAGGTTTTCGGGCCATAGCTCGGGTCAGTGTGTGTGTATGTGTATGACAGTCATGGTGTGTGTGTGTTGCTTCCATGGTGCGGCGCAGGCGCGCTGAGCTGGCCGTCCCTGGCCTGGGGAACGAATGTGTGTGTGTGTGGGCGCGTGTGGCACTGAGGCTGGCGGACGTGTAGAGAGGAAAAGAAGAGAGGGGTGGGTGAATAGAGGAGAGGAAGAGGAGGAGGAGACGTACAGTGCTGGTCCAGTGGAGCGGAAGCTGGCTCTCTGAAACAGGAGATCATTTGGTTTAGCTGTGGGCTAGGCAGGGAGGCAGAGGGGGATTCTCGGCCTATTAGCGTCACTGTCAGAGACTGGATAAGCCCAGGCACTAGTCAGAGAGAGAGCGAGAGAGACACACGGACACACACACATAAACGGGCTGCGCGCAGGCATACACACACACCCAACCAATGCCTCAGCCAACCACACTCGTGTTTAGATATAGTACCCATGTACCATACAGAGACACCATTAGTGACTATTTATAGTTCTAGTGGAATAATCCCATTTATTGTTATGTGCAGTCAATTGTAAAGCCTACGTTTCTATAGATGTAGTATTCATATCATGAGACCATACTGGCCAGTTGAGGAAGTCCTCAGTATATGTACTGTATATGTCTGTGTGCAAGAATGGCTTAAGGTATCAAGATATCTTGGTATTTTAGGTTGTTACAGTATATTATGGAAACACTCCAATGCATTTGAGTACAGATGTAGGATCTTAATTTGAGACAGATTTTTACAGCAGGAAAATAATCCCCCCAACAGGATTTCAACGATTATGTTGATTATAATTAATGGACATTTTTGTTGGGGTTGATAAGTTGTTCGTTAGGGAAAATCAAATCTAAAGTGTCAAAGTGTAAATGACTTCAGAAGCATTTTTAAACATTAAGTACACAACGTTTTCCTGCAATAGGGTGATCAAATTAAGATCCTACATCTAAGTTATCCTATTGTCCTCCATATGTTTCAGCTTCCTTCTGTCTTGTTTCTCAGCGTTTGGCTCACTATTAAACTTCCTGTCTTCCTGTCTGTGTGTGTTAAGGCCAGCACAACTACCTGTGTGCCGGAAGGAATGACTGTATCATCGATAAGATCCGGAGGAAAAACTGTCCGGCCTGTCGAGTACGGAAGTGTCTCCAAGCCGGGATGAATCTCGGAGGTACGGAATCATAAATGCCAGACATCCTAAATCTGAACCTATACATCTAAAATAACACCATATTCCAAGGGAATGTGAGCTTTCTAGGACTAAGGGCTATTATTGCTGAGCGGCCAATCAGATTCCTAGTCTGATCATAGGCAGGTTCAATGGCAGGAACCTGTGAAATATGTCGGTGCCCGACTAGTCGTAAAATTGTTGTCGAATCGGTGCTACTTTGAGACGTTCTGTATCATTACAGAATACACAGCCAAGTACAGTTTGCAGGCCAATATTAACGTGTGATAGAGTTTGGATACTGCCAGGGAACCAAAATAGACTTGCTTATAGAGCAAAAAAGGTTTTCCGTTTTACCGCTATTGCAATATACAGAACAAATGTTTTCCTTACTGTACTTTGTCAAAGGTGGACAGTCTCCAAATCCTGATTCACTTCCTAACATACTTTCCCTCTGAAAGTTACAACGTCCCTGGAGAGAGGCAGAAAACTGTTCTGTTAGGATATCTTGAGCACTACTACATCTGACAAACAGAAATCAAAGTGCCGATAGAATATTTTATTTGAATTTTTGATTTAACCTTTATTTAACTAGGCAAGTCAGTTAAGAACAAATTCTTATTTTACAATGACGGCCTACCCCAGCCACACACTCCCCTAGCCACACACTCCCCTAACCCTGACGATGCTGGGCCAATTGTGCACCACCTTATGGAATGGTCAAAATGACACTTAGCTTCCAAAAGTCCAACAATTGTCAAACAAAGTTGTGCTCAAATTCAGCTTGAATATTTGTAGCTACTTCAGTACGTACACTACTTTACATGCTCTCTGTCAACAGAACATTTTGAAACACCACAATGCAGAAACATCATGATAAGTTCTACTTTAAGTTGGAGCATCATTCTCTCTTCCTCCCTACAGCGCGGAAGTCTAAGAAGCTAGGCAAGCTGAAGGGTGTGAACGAAGACTCAACCCCCACCAAGGAGGGGGGGCAGACGTGCCCTGGATCTGGAGGTGGAGGGGGGTACTTGTCCTCGGGAGAGAAGGAGCTGAGCATCAGCCCCACTAACGCCCTGGTGCCCCACGGCCCTGGAGGTGGGCTGGTGACCCCATACCTGCCCCCGTCCATCTGCAGCGTGTTGGAGCTGATTGAGCCAGAGGTGGTGTTTGCGGGCTACGACAACACCCAGCCTGACACCACCGACCACCTGCTGTCCAGCCTCAACCAGCTGGCTGGGAAACAGATGATCCGCGTGGTCAAGTGGGCCAAAGTACTTCCAGGTTAGAGTGAGATACAGTATCTTCCTTTTTCCCCCTAATATTTTTGATGGCTTTGGTGAAGGAGGCCAAACTACTTCCAGGTTAGACAGATATGGGGGTTCTAGATGGGATTGGGCGGTACAGATGTAAGGAAGAGTGGCTTCCTTTCCTATACAGTAATATCTTTGATGGGGACATCTGAAACAGATAAATGTCTAGAGTCAACTTATTCCGATTCTATTCCGTTCTAAATGCTTGGGGGCAGAGACATGGGTAAATCTCTTGAGTGGGCGTATTGGCTGTTAGGAGAAATCACTATCATGTATTTTATACTCAAGGGATATTTTGACATGGTGTAGTAGTATTATTAACATTTGCGTCTTCTGAATATATTCGGCAGTAATTTTCCCGATCTTGTTAGGAAATTATTCCGCAATGCTTTAATGAGATTAGCCATAGCATCCTATTTAAAGCCAGAATGTAATCAAGATTTAAGATTTGGAAACAGAGCTAATTTACATTCATCAGCCTTTTATTAAAAAAAATGTAAATTTAACTCGTTTACGAAAATTTTTACTTTAATATACCATTTATTTTTTATAGAGGTAAGTTCCTAAAAACTGTCAGTTGGTGAAATATTCAAAAGATGCCTTACAGTCACAGGTACCTCTTTGATGCCGTTTAATTCGCTGCATTGCAAATATTTGATACCTCTTCCAGGGTGTCTGCTTGCCGTATCCGGACGTATAAATAGAAAGACACAGTAGGTGGAAACCAGCCCCTCTCTCTCCCCTTTCCTTCTCTCTGAGTCTCTCTGACTTTGAAAGTTCCACTGCATTCAGTTTACATTTGGACTTAGCTCTGCTAATAAAGCTCAGAAGCTCAACTCCAGAAGACTCGCACTAATAAGGCAGACTGCTTTGCGCTACATGGCTGCTGTAGACTATAAACAAGCCTTGTACTGGACAGTACAGTGCCACAGTACACAGGAAGCCTAGTATATGCTGTGAGCAGCATCCTGTACTGTAGTCACTGTAAACCCTATTGACTTGTTGAGTGTCTTCAGTCTTCAAGCACTTTGATGGGCGACCGAAAAGTTAATCTTTTAATAAGCATCTTAGACCCAGCTATAGATTCTTCCAGGGAGCACCATTGATGTACAGTAAGCCAGTTATTTGAATCAAGAGCTTGGAGTCCTTAAAAAAAAGCCACAGGCGTAGCCAGCAATACAACCCACACACTAATTCAACAATGAATTGATACCGTGACACATCGCGGGCTTGGCAGCGGTTGCATGGCTGACGACTGACATGCAAAGCCTGGAATAGTACCTAAGCTCTGATAAGTCACTTTCAGTTGCAGCATCCGCAACCTCGTTGGGACTATGCATTATAGAATGAGGAAGTGTTTATATGTAATGTTCTGTATAAAGTTGGAGTGAGAGATTGGCAACTTTCCCGTTGGTCTATTTAAGGGCCCACATAGACAACAGGCCAACAATTAGAAGCCTTGGGGGATTTTGTGTAAAACACCGGGCGAATACTCTGCAGCGGTTTGTTCATGTCTGAACAAATATTGGTGCTGCTAGGCACCTTGCCATATGTGTATACACACACACACACACACACACACACACACACACGAGACAGAGAAAGAGAGGAAAGACTGGGTGGATGCCTCATGGGTTGTTGTACCTGTGTCTCTCTAGGTATGTCACTGGTCCTGCATTCACTACTGTACTCAATTTAAGACTCACTACCTCTCATCGTTTCCCTTCCCATCAGCCCCCTCGATTCAATTCAATAGCCTTCATTAACAGTGGACTTCAGGGACTTTCATTGCCAAATCAAACATTGTCCTCATATCACATCAATAATGGTCCTCTCTCTCTCTCCCAGGTTTCCGGGGCCTGCCCATAGAGGACCAAATCACCCTGATCCAGTACTCTTGGATGTGTCTATCCTCCTTCAGTCTCAGCTGGAGGTCCTACAAACACACCAACGGACAGATGCTCTACTTCGCCCCCGACCTCGTCTTCAACGAGTAAGTCTGTCGACCACCGACCTAGTCGTCTCGCACGCCACACTTTACAGATATGCAGTATTCAGATTTTTTTTTTAGAGTTCCAAACAAAGCCAAACGTCAAGTTCATAGTTCCTCCTACTTCTCTGAGTGACGACGGGCTTGAAGAAACTGCTGTGTCTTCTGACTGATAGTCGGATAACCCTGCTCCCTAAAGCAAAGGCTTTTGTAGCTCTAAACGGCTCCTCGATCCCCAGAGCACAGTTGATCAGAGCGGAGCGGGGAGTCAATGGGGCATGTGATACGCTCTAATATATTTGAAAAGGAAGAGGAAATGTATATGGGGCAGCTGCGTATTGGAGCTGTGGTGCATGACTGGTGCATTGAAGTAGAGGGTAATGGTATGGGACCTGGACAGGGCCAGGGCAGAGGGAGAATACTGGCCCCTACAGGTGGATGGGGAAAGTGCATCACGCCCAGATGGAGTGGAATTGATAGTTGGCTTATTTGATTTTGTAAAAGAAGGACTTCAATGCAATGTTTCCCGGCACACACAAACAAAAGACAGACAATAATGAAGTCATTGCAGAGACCAAGTATGTTTGGATACAATGTCATTACATGTAAAGTAAAATGAGAAAGTTACATTCTATCATTGAACTAATTCCATCTACGATCATGAAGTTAACTACAGTAGATGTCTTCCTAAGCATGTGCTGCTGATACATATTCTAAGAACTTCTGAAAAGCATGTCTGACGCAGTTACAGTGGAACTGCCTGTCTATATGACAGATGGTCCAGGTATTCTGGGTGACGATCCCCATGAGACGTATCCTACACCAACTTGATTTACTGCATGGCCTGGATGTCGGCTGGAATGTCCACAGTGCTCTGTCACGAAAACCTGCATGTCACCCTAGTGTCCCCACTATGTCAGTGACTGACCATGGTATCAGGCCAAGGTCCCCAGTTAGGAGGAAGGCTATAGCATGTCCCCGTAGAGATATAGACGAGTAGAGAAACTAACCCGTATGTCGCTCTATAGAGACGTGTAGAGAAACTAACCCGTCTGTCGCTCTATAGAGACGTGTAGAGAAACTAACCCGTCTGTCGCTCTATAGAGACGTGTAGAGAAACTAACCCGTCTGTCGCGCTATAGAGACGTGTAGAGAAACTAACCCGTCTGTCGCGCTATAGAGACGTGTAGAGAAACTAACCCGTCTGTCGCTCTATAGAGACGTGTAGAGAAACTAACCCGTCTGTCGCTCTATAGAGAAACTAACCCGTCTGTCGCTCTATAGAGACGTGTAGAGAAACTAACCCGTCTGTCGCTCTATAGAGACGTGTAGAGAAACTAACCCGTCTGTCGCTCTATAGAGACGTGTAGAGAAACTAACCCGTCTGTCGCTCTATAGAGACGTGTAGAGCAGAGAAACTAACCCGTCGGTCGCTCTATAGAGACGTGTAGAGAAACTAACCCGTCGGTCGCTCTATAGAGACGTGTAGAGAAACTAACCCGTCTGTCGCTCTATAGAGACGTGTAGAGAAACTAACCCGTCTGTCGCTCTATAGAGACGTGTAGAGAAACTAACCCGTCTGTCGCTCTATAGAGACGTGTAGAGAAACTAACCCGTCTGTCGCTCTATAGAGACGTGTAGAGAAACTAACCCGTCTGTCGCGCTATATCGACGAGTAGAGAAACTAACCCGTCTGTCGCTCTATATCGACATGTAGAGAAACTAACCCGTCTGTCGCTCTATATCGACGTGTAGAGAAACTAACCCGTCTGTCGCTCTATAGAGACGTGTAGAGAAACTAACCCGTCTGTCGCTCTATAGAGACGTGTAGAGAAACTAACCCGTCTGTCGCTCTATAGAGACGAGTAGAGAAACTAACCCGTCTGTCGCTCTATAGAGACGAGTAGAGAAACTAACTCGTCTGTCGCTCTATAGAGACGTGTAGAGAAACGAACCTGTCTGTCGGCCTATAGAGACGAGTAGAGAAACTAACATGTCTGTCGACCTATAGAGACCTATAGAGTAGATAAACGAACCTGTATACGTCTCTTCCTTTGTCTGCCAGTCAGTTAACAGCATCAGTATTTCAAACAATCCATACTTTCTCCATGTTTGTTCATCTCTAGTCCTCGAGGAGGAAGCAGCTTGTTCATCTCTAGTCCTCGATGAGGAAGCAGCTTGTTCATCCCCAGTCCTCAATGAGGAAGCAGCTTGTTCATCCCCAGTCCTCAATGAGGAAGCAGCTTATTCATTTTCAGTCCTCGAGGAGGAAGCAGCTTGTTCATTTTCAGTCCTCGAGGAGGAAGCAGCTTGTTCATCTCCAGTCCTCGAGGAGGAAGCAGCTTGTTCATCTCCAGTCCGAGGAGGAAGCAGCTTGTTCATCTCCAGTCCTCGAGGAGGAAGCAGCTTGTTCATCTCCAGTCCTCGAGGAGGAAGCAGCTTGTTCAACTCCAGTCCCCGAGGAGGAAGCAGCTTGTTCAACTCTAGTCCCCGAGGAGGAAGCAGCTTGTTCAACTCCAGTCCTCGAGGAGGAAGCAGCTTGTTCATCTCCAGTCCTCGAGGAGGAAGCAGCTTGTTCATCTCCAGTCCTCGAGGAGGAAGAAGCTTGTTCATCTCCAGTCCCCGAGGAGGAAGCAGCTTGTTCATCTCTAGTCCTCGAGGAGGAAGAAGTTTGTTCATCTCTAGTCCTCGAGGAGGAAGAAGTTTGTTCATCTCTAGTCCTCGAGGAGGAAGAAGTTTGTTCATCTCTAGTCCTCGAGGAGGAAGAAGTTTGTTCATCTCTAGTCCTCGAGGAGGAAGAAGTTTGTTCATCTCTAGTCCTCGAGGAGGAAGAAGTTTGTTCATCTCTAGTCCTCGAGGAGGAAGAAGTTTGTTCATCTCTAGTCCTCGAGGAGGAAGAAGTTTGTTCATCTCTAGTCCTCGAGGAGGAAGAAGTTTGTTCATCTCTAGTCCTCGAGGAGGAAGAAGTTTGTTCATCTCTAGTCCTCGAGGAGGAAGAAGTTTGTTCATCTCTAGTCCTCGAGGAGGCAGTTTGTTAACTGTATGATTTCTATGGCTCCTTGTTGACTTCCTTGTCTTGACATTGTTTAACTTATGGCTGCAGGGGCAATATTGAGTAGCTTGGATAAAACGTGCAAAGGTGCCCAGAGTAAACGGCCTACTCCTCAGTCATAGTTGCTAATATTTGCATATTACTATTAGTATTGGATAGAAAACACTCTAAAGTTTCTAAAAATGTTTGAATTATGTCTGTGAGTATAACAGAACTCATATGGCAGGCAAAAACTTGAAGTTTCACTTCCTGTTTGGATTTCTGGGGGTGGCAGATTTTCAACCAAGCTCTCATTGAAATTACAGCGAGATATGGATGAGTTTTCACTTCCTACGGCTTCCACTAGATGTCAACAG